>NW_024543425.1:0-149961 GCF_018167655.1 Microtus oregoni
ACCCTGAGTACTGAGCACCCAGCAATCTGAGTACTGAGCACCCAGCACACCGAGTACTGAGCACCCAGCAACCTGAGACCCGAGCAGCCCAGCACCCCCAGCAATGAGCACCCAGCATCCTGAGTACTGAGCACCCAGCACCCCCAGCAATGAGCACCCAGCACCCTGAGTACTGAGCACCCAGCACCCCCGAGTACTGAGAACCCAGCAACCTGAGAACCGAGCAGCCAGCACCCCGAGCGCTGAACACCCAGCACCCTGAGCACTGAGCACCCAGCACCCTGAGTACTGAGCACTGAGCACCCCGAGTACTGAGCACCCAGCACCCCGAGCACTGGGCACCCAGCACCCTGAGTACTGAGCACCCAGCACCCTGAGTACTGAGCACCCAGCACCCTGAGCACTGAGCACCCAGCACCCTGAGTACTAAGCACCCAACACCCCAAGCACTGAGCACCCTGAGTACTGAGCACCCAGCACCCCAAGCACTGAGCACCCCGAACACTGAACAGCCAGCACCCTGAGTACTGAGCACCGAGCACCCTGAGTACTGAGCAAGCCAGCACCCTGAGTACTGAGCACCCAGCATACTGAGCACCGAGCACCCAGCACCCTGAGTACTGAGCACACAGCACCCTGAGCACTGAGCACCCAGCACCCTGAGTACTGAGCACCGAGCACCCTGAGTACTGAGCACCCAGCACCCCCGAGCACTGAGCACCCAGCACCCTGAGCACTGAGAACCCAGCATACTGCGTATTGAGCACCCAGCACCCTGAGTACTGAGCACCCAGCACCCTGAGCACTGAGCACCCAGCACCCTGAGTACTGAGCATCCAGCACCCCGAGCACTGAGCACCCAGCACCCTGAGTACTGAGCACTGAGCACACAGCACCCCGAGCACTGAGCACCCAGCACCCTGTGTACTGAAAACTGAGTACCCAGCACCCCGAGCACTGAGCACCCAGCACCCTGAGCACTGAGCACCCTGAGTACTGAGCACCCAGCACCCTGAGCACTGAGCACCCAGCACCCCGAGCACTGAGCACCCAGCACCCAGAGCACTGAGCACTGAGCACCCTGAGTACTGAGCACTGAGCACCCTGAGCACTGAGCACCGAGCACCCTGAGTACTGAGCACTGAGCACCCAACACCCCAAGCACTGAGCACCCTGAGCACTGAGCACCCAGCACCCCAAGCACTGAGCACCCTGAGTACTGAGCACCCAGCACCCTGAGTAATGAGCACCCAGCAACCTGAGTACTGAGCACCCAGCTCCCTGAGTACTGAGCACCCAGCACCCCGAGCACTGAGCACCCAGCTCCCTGAGTACTGAGCACTGAGCACACAGCACCCCGAGCACTGAGCACCCAGCACCCTGTGTACTGAGCACTGAGTACCCAGTACCCCGAGCACTGCGACCCAGCACCCTGAGCACTGAGCACCCAGCACCCCGAGTACTGAGCACCCAGCACCCCGAGCATGGGGCACCCAGCACCCTGAGCACTGAGCACCCAGCACCCCGAGCAATGAGCACCCAGCACCCTGAGTACTGAGCACCGAGCACCCCGAGTACTGAGCATCCAGCAACCTGAGCACTGAGCACAAAGCACCCTGAGTACTGAGGCACTGAGCACCCTGAGCACTGAGCACCGAGCACCCTGAGTACTGAGCACTGAGCACCCAACACCCCAAGCACTGAGCACCCTGAGCACTGAGCACCCAGCACCCCAAGCACTGAGCACCCTGAGTACTGAGCACCCAGCACCCTGAGTAATGAGCACCCAGCACCCTGAGTACTGAGCACCCAGCTCCCTGAGTACTGAGCACCCAGCACCCCGAGCACTGAGCACCCAGCACCCTGAGTACTGAGCACTGAGCACACAGCACCCCGAGCACTGAGCACCCAGCACACTCTGTACTGAGCACTGAGTACCCAGTACCCCGAGCACTGCGACCCAGCATCCTGAGCATTGAGCACCCAGCACCCCGAGTACTGAGCACCCAGCACCCCCGAGCATGGGGCACCCAGCACCCTGAGCACTGAGCACCCAGCACCCCCGAGCAATGAGCACCCAGCACCCTGAGAACTGAGCACCGAGCACCCCGAGTACTGAGCACCCAGCAACCTGAGCACTGAGCACCCAGCACCCCCAGCAATGAGAACCCAGCACCCCGAGCACTGAGCACCCAGCACCCCGAGCACTGAGCACCCAGCACCCCGAGCACTGAGCACCCAGCACCCTGAGCACTGGGCACTGAGCACTGAGCACCCTGAGCACTGAGCACCCAGAACCCTGAGCACTGAGCACCCAGCATCCTGAGCACTGAGTACTGAGCACCCAGCACGCTGAGCACTGAGCACCCAGCACCCTGAGTACTGAGCACTGAGCACCCCGATTACTGAGCACCCAGCACCCTGAGCGCTGAGCACCCAGCACCCTGAGCACTGAGCACCCAGCACCATGAGTACTGAGCACCGAGCACCCTGAGCACCGAGCACCCAGCACCCTGAGTACTAAGCACCCAGGACCCTGAGTACTGAGCACCCAGCACCCTGAGTACTGAGCACCCTGAGCACTGAGCACCCTGAGTACTGAGCACCCAGCACCCTGAGCACTGAGCACCCAGCACCCCGAGCACTGAGCACCCAGCACCCAGAGCACTGAGCACTGAGCACACTGAGCACTGAGCACTGAGCACCCTTAGCACTGAGCACCGAGCACCCTGAGTACTGAGCACTGAGCACCCTGAGCACTGAGCACCCTGCACCCTGAGTACTGAGCACCCAGCACCCTGAGCACTGAGGACCGAGCACCCTGAGTACTAAGCACCCAGCACCCTGAGTACTGAGCACCCAGCACCCTGAGCACTGAGCACCCAGCACGCTGAGTACTGAGCACTGAGCACCCTGAGTACTGAGCACCGAGCACCCTGAGAACTGAGCACCCAGCACGCTGAGTAATGAGCACTGAGCACCCTGACCACTGAGCACCCAGCACCCTGAGTACTGAGCACCGAGCACCCTGAGTACTGAGCATCCAGCACTCTGAGCACTGAGCACCCAGCACCCTGAGCACTGAGACACCCAGCACCCCGAGCACTGAGCACCCAGCAATCCGAGCACTGAGCACCCTGCACCCTGAGCACTGAGCCTGAGCACCCTGAGTACTGAGCACTGAGCACCCTGAGTACTGAGCACCGATCACCCTGAGTACTGAGCACCCAGAACCCCCGAGCACTGAGCACCGAGCACCCTGAGCACTGAGCACCCAGCACCCTGAGTACTAAGCACCCAGGACCCTGAGTACTGAGCACCCAGCACCCTGAGTACTGAGCACCCATCACCCTGAGTACTGAGCACCCAGCGTACTGAGCACCGAGCACCCCGAGCACTGAGCACCCAGCACCCTGAGTACTGAGCACCCAGCACCCTGCGCACTGAGCACCCAGCACCCTGAGTACTGAGCACCGAGCACCCTGAGTACTGAGCACCCCAGCACCCTGAGTACTGAGCACCCAGCACCCTGAGTACTGAACACCCAGCGTACTGAGCACCGAGCACCCAGCACCCTGAGTACTGAGCACCCAGCACCCTGAGCACTGAGCACCCAGCACCCTGAGTACTGAGCACTGATCACCCCGAGTACTGAGCACCGAGCACACCGAGCACTGAGCACCCAGCACCCCGAGCACAGAGCACCCTGTGTACTGAGCACCCAGCACCCTGAGCACTGAGCACCCAGCACCCTGAGCACTGAGCACCCAGCACCCTGAGCACTGAGCACCCAGCACACTGAGTACTGAGCACCCAGCACCCTGAGCACTGAGCAACCTTAGTACTGAGCACTGAGCACCCCTGAGTACTGAGCACTGAGCACCCTGAGTACTGAGCACCCAGCACCCTGAGTACTGAGCACCCAGCACCCCGAGCAATGAGCACCCAGCACCCTGAGTACTGAGCACCCAGCACCCTGAGTACTGAGCACCCAGCACACCGAGTATTGAGCACCCAGCAACCTGAGAACCGAACAGCCAGCACCCCCAGCAATGAGCACCCAGCATCCTGAGTACTGAGCACCCAGCACCCCCAGCAATGAGCACCCAGCACCCTGAGTACTGAGCACCCAGCACCCCGAGTACTGAGAACCCAGCAACCTGAGAACCGAGCAGCCAGCACCCCGAGCGCTGAACACCCAGCACCCTGAGCACTGAGCACCCAGCACCCTGAGTACTGAGCACTGAGCACCCCGAGTACTGAGCACCCAGCACCCCGAGCACTAAGCACCCAGCACCCTGAGTACTGAGCACCCAGCACCCTGAGTACTGAGCACCCAGCACCCTGAGCACTGAGCACCCAGCACCCTGAGTACTAAGCACCCAACACCCCAAGCACTGAGCACCCTGAGTACTGAGCACCCAGCACCCCAAGCACTGAGCACCCCGAGCACTGAACAGCCAGCACCCTGAGTACTGAGCACCGAGCACCCTGAGTACTGAGCAGCCAGCACCCTGAGTACTGAGCACCCAGCATACTGAGCACCGAGTACCCAGCACCCTGAGTACTGAGCACACAGCACCCTGAGCACTGAGCACCCAGCACCCTGAGTACTGAGCAACGAGCACCCTGAGTACTGAGCACCCAGCACCCCGAGCACTGAGCACCCAGCACCCTGAGCACTGAGAACCCAGCATACTGCGTATTGAGCACCCAGCACCCTGAGTACTAAGCACCCAGCACCCTGAGCACTGAGCACCCAGCACCCTGAGTACTGAGCATCCAGCACCCCGAGCACTGAGCACCCAGCACCCTGAGTACTGAGCACTGAGCACCCAGCACCCCGAGCACTGAGCACCCAGCACCCTGTGTACTGAGAACTGAGTACCCAGCACCCTGAGCACTGAGCACCCAGCACCCTGAGCACTGAGCACCCTGAGTACTGAGCACCCAGCACCCTGAGCACTGAGCACCCAGCACCCCGAGCACTGAGCACCCAGCACCCAGAGCACTGAGCACTGAGCACCGAGAGTACTGAGCACTGAGCACCCTGAGCACTGAGCACCGAGCACCCTGAGTACTGAGCACTGAGCACCCAACACCCCAAGCACTGAGCACCCTGAGCACTGAGCACCCAGCACCCCAAGCACTGAGCACCCTGAGTACTGAGCACCCAGCACCCTGAGTAATGAGCACCCAGCACCCTGAGTACTGAGCACCCAGCTCCCTGAGTACTGAGCACCCAGCACCCCGAGCACTGAGCACCCAGCTCCCTGAGTACTGAGCACTGAGCACACAGCACCCCGAGCACTGAGCACCCAGCACCCTGTGTACTGAGCACTGAGTACCCAGTACCCCGAGCACTGCGACCCAGCACCCTGAGCACTGAGCACCCAGCACCCCGAGTACTGAGCACCCAGCACCCCGAGCATGGGGCACCCAGCACCCTGAGCACTGAGCACCCAGCACCCCGAGCAATGAGCACCCAGCACCCTGAGTACTGAGCACCGAGCACCCCGAGTACTGAGCATCCAGCAACCTGAGCACTGAGCACCCAGCACCCCCAGCAATGAGCACGCAGCACCCTGAGTACTGAGCACCCAGCACCCCGAGTACTGAGCACCCAGCAACCTGAGAACCGAGCAGCCAGCACCCCCAGCAATGAGCACCCAGCACCCTGAGTACTGAGCACCCAGCACCCCCAGCAATGAGCACCCAGCACCCTGAGTACTGAGCACCCAGCATCCCGAGTACTGAGCACCCAGCAACCTGAGAACTGAGCAGCCAGCACCCCGAGCGCTGAGCACCCAGCACCCTGAGCACTGAGCACCCAGCACCCTGAGTACTGAGCACTGAGCACCCCGAGTACTGAGCACCCAGCACCCCGAGCACTGAGCACCCAGCAGCCTGAGTACTGAGCACCCAGCACCCTGAGTACTGAGCACCCAGCACCCTGAGCACTGAGCACCCAGCACCCTGAGTACTAAGCACCCAACACCCCAAGCACTGAGCACCCTGAGTACTGAGCACCCAGCACCCCAAGCACTGAGCACCCCGAGCACTGAACAGCCAGCACCCTGAGTACTGAGCACCGAGCACCCTGAGTACTGAGCAGCCAGCACCCTGAGTACTGAGCACCCAGCATACTGAGCACCGAGCACCCAGCACCCTGAGTACTGAGCACACAGCACCCTGAGCACTGAGCACCCAGCACCCTGAGTACTGAGCACCGAGCACCCTGAGTACTGAGCACCCAGCACCCCGAGCACTGAGCACCCAGCACCCTGAGCACTGAGAACCCAGCATACTGCGTATTGAGCACCCAGCACCCTGAGTACTGAGCACCCAGCACCCTGAGCACTGAGCACCCAGCACCCTGAGTACTGAGCATCCAGAACCCCGAGCACTGAGCACCCAGCACCCTGAGTACTGAGCACTGAGCACCCAGCACCCCGAGCACTGAGCACCCAGCACCCTGTGTACTGAGCACTGAGTACCCAGCACCCCGAGCACTGAGCACCCAGCACCCTGAGCACTGAGCACCCTGAGTACTGAGCACCCAGCACCCTGAGCACTGAGCACCCAGCACCCCGAGCACTGAGCACCCAGCACCCAGAGCACTGAGCACTGAGCACCCTGAGTACTGAGCACTGAGCACCCTGAGCACTGAGCACCGAGCACCCTGAGTACTGAGCACTGAGCACCCAACACCCCAAGCACTGAGCACCCTGAGCACTGAGCACCCAGCACCCCAAGCACTGAGCACCCTGAGTACTGAGCACCCAGCACCCTGAGTAATGAGCACCCAGCTCCCTGAGTACTGAGCACCCAGCTCCCTGAGTACTGAGCACCCAGCACCCCGAGCACTGAGCACCCAGCACCCTGAGTACTGAGCACTGAGCACACAGCACCCCGAGCACTGAGCACCCAGCACCCTGTGTACTGAGCACTGAGTACCCAGTACCCCGAGCACTGCGACCCAGCACCCTGAGCACTGAGCACCCAGCACCCCGATTACTGAGCACCCAGCACCCCGAGCATGGGGCACCCAGCACCCTGAGCACTGAGCACCCAGCACCCCGAGCAATGAGCACCCAGCACCCTGAGTACTGAGCACCCAGCACCCCGAGTACTGAGCACCCAGCAACCTGAGAACCGAGCAGCCAGCACCCCCAGCAATGAGCACCCAGCACCCTGAGTACTGAGCACCCAGCACCCCCAGCAATAAGCACCCAGCACCCTGAGTACTGAGCACCCAGCATCCCGAGTACTGAGCACGCAGCAACCTGAGAACCGAGCAGCCAGCACCCCGAGCGCTGAGCACCCAGCACCCTGAGTACTGAGCACTGAGCACCCCGAGTACTGAGCACCCAGCACCCCGAGCACTGAGCACCCAGCACCCTGAGTACTGAGCACCCAGCACCCTGAGTACTGAGCACCCAGCACCCTGAGCACTGAGCACCCTGAGTACTGAGCACTGAGCACCCAGCACCCCGAGCACTGAGCACCCAGCACCCTGTGTACTGAGCACTGAGTACCCAGCACCCCGAGCACTGAGCACCCAGCACCCTGAGCACTGAGCACCCTGAGTACTGAGCACCCAGCACCCTGAGCACTGAGCACCCAGCACCCCGAGCACTGAGCACCCAGCACCCAGAGCACTGAGCACTGAGCACCCTGAGTACTGAGCACTGAGCACCCTGAGCACTGAGCACCGAGCACCCTGAGTACTGAGCACTGAGCACCCAACACCCCAAGCACTGAGCACCCTGAGCACTGAGCACCCAGCACCCCAAGCACTGAGCACCCTGAGTACTGAGCACCCAGCACCCTGAGTAATGAGCACCCAGCACCCTGAGTACTGAGCACCCAGCTCCCTGAGTACTGAGCACCCAGCACCCCGAGCACTGAGCACCCAGCACCCTGAGTACTGAGCACTGAGCACACAGCACCCCGAGCACTGAGCACCCAGCACCCTGTGTACTGAGCACTGAGTACCCAGTACCCCGAGCACTGCGACCCAGCTCCCTGAGCATTGAGCACCCAGCACCCCGAGTACTGAGCACCCAGCACCCCGAGCATGGGGCACCCAGCACCCTGAGCACTGAGCACCCAGCACCCCGAGCAATGAGCACCCAGCCCCCTGAGTACTGAGCACCGAGCACCCCGAGTACTGAGCACCCAGCAACCTGAGCACTGAGCACCCAGCACCCCCAGCAATGAGCACCCAGCACCCTGAGTACTGAGCACCCAGCACCCCGAGTACTGAGCACCCAGCAACCTGAGAACCGAGCAGCCAGCACCCCCAGCAATGAGCACCCAGCACCCTGAGTACTGAGCACCCAGCACCCCCAGCAATGAGCACCCAGCACCCTGAGTACTGAGCACCCAGCACCCCGAGTACTGAGCACCCAACAACCTGAGAACCGAGCAGCCAGCACCCCGAGCGCTGAGCACCCAGCACCCTGAGCACTGAGCACCCAGCACCCTGAGTAGTGAGCACTGAGCACCCCGAGTACTGAGCACCCAGCATCCCGAGCACTGAGCACCCAGCACCCTGAGTACTGAGCACCCAGCACCCTGAGTACTGAGCACCCAGCACCCTGAGCACTGAGCACCCAGCACCCTGAGTACTAAGCACCCAACACCCCAACCACTGAGCACCCTGAGAACTGAGCACCCAGCACCCCAAGCACTGAGCACCCCGAGCACTGAGCAGCCAGTACCCTGAGTACTGAGCACCGAGCACCCTGAGTACTGAGCAGCCAGCACCCTGAGAACTGAGCACCCAGCATACTGAGCACCGAGCACCCAGCACCCTGAGTACTGAGTACACAGCACCTTGAGCACTGAGCACCCAGCACCCTGAGTACTGAGCACCAAGCACCCTGATTACTGAGCACCCAGCACCCCGAGCACTGAGCACCCAGCACCCTGAGCACTGAGCACCCAGCATACTGAGTACTGAGCACCCAGCACCCTGAGCACTGAGCACCCAGCACCCTGAGCACTGAGCACCCAGCACCCTGAGTACTGAGCATCCAGCACCCCGAGCACTGAGTACCCAGCACCCTGAGTACTGAGCACTGAGCACCCAGCACCCCGAGCACTGAGCACCCAGCACCGTGTGTACTGAGCACTGAGTACCCAGCACCCCGAGCACTGAGCACCCAGCACCCTGAGTACTGAGCACGCTGAGTACTGAGCACCCAGCACCCTGAGCACTGAACACCCAGCACCCCGAACACTGAGCACCCAGCACCCAGAGCACTGAGCACTGAGCACCCTGAGTACTGAGCACTGAGCACCCTGAGAACTGAGCACCGAGCACCCTGAGTACTGAGCACTGAGCACCCAACACCCCAAGCACTGAGCTACCTGAGCACTGAGCACCCAGCACGCCAAGCACTGAGCACCCTGAGAACTGAGCACCCAGCACCCTGAGTAATGAGCACCCAGCACCCTGAGTACTGAGCACCCAGCTCCCTGAGTACTGAGCACCCAGCACCCCGAGCACTGAGCACCCAGCACCCTGAGTACTGAGCACTGAGCACACAGCACCCCGAGCACTGAGCACCCAGCACCCTGTGTACTGAGCACTGAGTACCCAGTACCCCGAGCACTGCGACCCAGCACCCTGAGCACTGAGCACCCAGCACCCCGAGTACTGAGCACCCAGCACCCCGAGCATGGGGCACCCAGCACCCTGAGCACTGAGCACCCAGCACCCCGAGCAATGAGCACCCAGCACCCTGAGTACTGAGCACCGAGCACCCCGAGTACTGAGCACCCAGCAACCTGAGCACTGAGCACCCAGCATCCCCAGCAATGAGCACCCAGCACCCTGAGTACTGAGCACCCAGTACCCCGAGTACTGAGCACCCAGCAGCCTGAGAACCGAGCAGCCAGCACCCCCAGCAATGAGCACCCAGCACCCTGAGTACTGAGCACCCAGCACCCCCAGCAATGAGCACCCAGCACCCTGAGTACTGAGCACCCAGCACCCCGAGTACTGAGCACCCAGCAACCTGAGAACCGAGCAGCCAGCACCCCGAGCGCTGAGCACCCAGCACCCTGAGCACTGAGCACCCAGCACCCTGAGTACTGAGCACTGAGCACCCCGAGTACTGAGCATCCAGCACCCCGAGCACTGAGCACCCAGCACCCTGAGTACTCAGCACCCAGCACCCTGAGTACTGAGCACCCAGCACCCTGAGCACTGAGCACCCAGCACCCTGAGTACTAAGCACCCAACACCCCAAGCACTGAGCACCCTGAGTACTGAGCACCCAGCACCCCAAGCACTGAGCACCCCGAGCACTGAGCAGCCAGTACCCTGAGTACTGAGCACCGAGCACCCTGAGTACTGAGCAGCCAGCACCCTGAGAACTGAGCACCCAGCATACTGAGCACCGAGCACCCAGCACCCTGAGTACTGAGCACACAGCACCCTGAGCACTGAGCACCCAGCACCCTGAGTACTGAGCACCGAGCACCCTGAGTACTGAGCACCCAGCACCCCGAGCACTGAGCACCCAGCACCCTGAGCACTGAGCACCCAGCATACTGAGTACTGAGCACCCAGCACCCTGAGCACTGAGCACCCAGCACCCTGAGCACTGAGCACCCAGCACCCTGAGTACTGAGCATCCAGCACCCCGAGCACTGAGCACCCAGCACCCTGAGTACTGAGCACTGAGCACCCAGCACCCCGAGCACTGAGCACCCAGCACCCTGTGTACTGAGCACTGAGTACCCAGCACCCCGAGCACTGAGCACCCAGCACCCTGAGCACTGAGCACCCTGAGTACTGAGCACCCAGCACCCTGAGCACTGAGCACCCTGCACCCCGAGCACTGAGCACCCAGCACACAGAGCACTGAGCACTGAGCACCCTGAGTACTGAGCACTGAGCACCCTGAGCACTGAGCACCGAGCACCCTGAGTACTGAGCACTGAGCACCCAACACCCCAAGCACTGAGCACCCTGAGCACTGAGCACCCAGCACCCCAAGCACTGAGCACCCTGAGTACTGAGCACCCAGCACCCTGAGTAATGAGCACCCAGCACCCCGAGCTCTGAGCACCCAGCACCCTGAGTACTAAGCACCGAGCAACCTGAGTACTGAGCAGCCAGCACCCTGAGTACTGAGCACCCAGCGTACTGAGCACCGAGCACCCAGCACCCTGAGTACTGAGCACCCAGCACCCTGAGCACTGAGCACCCAGCACCCTGAGTACTGAGCACCGAGCACCCCGAGCACTGAGCACCCAGCACCCTGTGTACTGAGAACTGAGTACCCAGCACCCTGAGCACTGAGCACCCAGCACCCTGAGCACTGAGCACCCTGAGTACTGAGCACCCAGCACCCTGAGCACTGAGCACCCAGCACCCCGAGCACTGAGCACCCAGCACCCAGAGCACTGAGCACTGAGCACCCTGAGTACTGAGCACTGAGCACCCTGAGCACTGAGCACCGAGCACCCTGAGTACTGAGCACTGAGCACCCAACACCCCAAGCACTGAGCACCCTGAGCACTGAGCACCCAGCACCCTGAGTACTGAGCACCCAGCACCCCGAGCACTGAGCACCCAGCACCCTGTGTACTGAGAACTGAGTACCCAGCACCCTGAGCACTGAGCACCCAGCACCCTGAGCACTGAGCACCCTGAGTACTGAGCACCCAGCACCCTGAGCACTGAGCACCCAGCACCCCGAGCACTGAGCACCCAGCACCCAGAGCACTGAGCACTGAGCACCCTGAGTACTGAGCACTGAGCACCCAACACCCCAAGCACTGAGCACCCTGAGCACTGAGCACCCAGCACCCCAAGCACTGAGCACCCTGAGTACTGAGCACCCAGCACCCTGAGTAATGAGCACCCAGCACCCTGAGTACTGAGCACCCAGCTCCCTGAGTACTGAGCACCCAGCACCCCGAGCACTGAGCACCCAGCTCTCTGAGTACTGAGCACTGAGCACACAGCACCCCGAGCACTGAGCACCCAGCACCCTGTGTACTGAGCACTGAGTACCCAGTACCCCGAGCACTGCGACCCAGCACCCTGAGCACTGAGCACCCAGCACCCCGAGTACTGAGCACCCAGCACCCCGAGCATGGGGCACCCAGCACCCTGAGCACTGAGCACCCAGCACCCCGAGCAATGAGCACCCAGCACCCTGAGTACTGAGCACCGAGCACCCTGAGTACTGAGCATCCAGCAACCTGAGCACTGAGCACCCAGCACCCCCAGCAATGAGCACGCAGCACCCTGAGTACTGAGCACCCAGCACCCCGAGTACTGAGCACCCAGCAACCTGAGAACCGAGCAGCCAGCACCCCCAGCAATGAGCACCCAGCACCCTGAGTACTGAGCACCCAGCACCCCCAGCAATGAGCACCCAGCACCCTGAGTACTGAGCACCCAGCATCCCGAGTACTGAGCACCCAGCAACCTGAGAACCGAGCAGCCAGCACCCCGAGCGCTGAGCTCGGAGCAGCCTGAGCACTGAGCACCCAGCACCCTGAGTACTGAGCACTGAGCACCCCGAGTACTGAGCACCCAGCACCCCGAGGACTGAGCACCCAGCACCCTGAGTACTGAGCACCCAGCACCCTGAGTACTGAGCACCCAGCACCCTGAGCACTGAGCACCCAGCACCCTGAGTACTAAGCACCCAACACCCCAAGCACTGAGCACCCTGAGTACTGAGCACCCAGCACCCCAAGCACTGAGCACCCAGAGCACTGAACAGCCAGCACCCTGAGTACTGAGCACCGAGCACCCTGAGTACTGAGCAGCCAGCACCCTGAGTACTGAGCACCCAGCATACTGAGCACCGAGAACCCAGCACCCTGAGTACTGAGCACACAGCACCCTGAGCACTGAGCACCCAGCACCCTGAGTACTGAGCACCGAGCACCCTGAGTACTGAGCTCCCAGCACCCCGAGCACTGAGCACCCAGCACCCTGAGCACTGAGAACCCAGCATACTGCGTATTGAGCACCCAGCACCCTGAGTACTGAGCACCCAGCACCCTGAGCACTGAGCACCCAGCACCCTGAGCACTGAGCACCCAGCACCCTGAGTACTGAGCATCCAGAACCCCGAGCACTGAGCACCCAGCACCCTGAGTACTGAGCACTGAGCACCCAGCACCCCGAGCACTGAGCACCCAGCACCCTGTGTACTGAGCACTGAGTACCCAGCACCCCGAGCACTGAGCACCCAGCACCCTGAGCACTGAGCACCCTGAGTACTGAGCACCCAGCACCCTGAGCACTGAGCACCCAGCACCCCGAGCACTGAGCACCCAGCACCAAGAGCACTGAGCACTTAGCACCCTGAGTACTGAGCACTGAGCACCCTGAGCACTGAGCACCGAGCACCCTGAGTACTGAGCACTGAGCACCCAACACCCCAAGCAATGAGCACCCTGAGCACTGAGCACCCAGCACCCCAAGCACTGAGCACCCTGAGTACTGAGCACCCAGCACCCTGAGTAATGAGCACACAGCTCCCTGAGTACTGAGCACCCAGCTCCCTGAGTACTGAGCACCCAGCACCCCGAGCACTGAGCACCCAGCACCCTGAGTACTGAGCACTGAGCACACAGCACCCCGAGCACTGAGCACCCAGCACCCTGTGTACTGAGCACTGAGTACCCAGTACCCCGAGCACTGCGACCCAGCACCCTGAGCACTGAGCACCCAGCACCCCGAGTACTGAGCACCCAGCACCCCGAGCATGGGGCACCCAGCACCCTGAGCACTGAGCACCCAGCACCCCGAGCAATGAGCACCCAGCACCCTGAGTACTGAGCACCCAGCACCCCGAGTACTGAGCACCCAGCAACCTGAGAACCGAGCAGTCAGCACCCCCAGCAATGAGCACCCAGCACCCTGAGTACTGAGCACCCAGCACCCCCAGCAATGAGCACCCAGCACCCTGAGTACTGAGCACCCAGCATCCCGAGTACTAAGCACGCAGCAACCTGAGAACCGAGCAGCCAGCACCCCGAGCGCTGAGCACCCAGCACCCTGAGCACTAAGCACCCAGCACCCTGAGTACTGAGCACTGAGCACCCCGAGTACTGAGCACCCAGCACCCCGAGCACTGAGCACCCAGCACCCTGAGTACTGAGCACCCAGCACCCTGAGTACTGAGCACCCAGCACCCTGAGCACTGAGCACCCAGCACCCTGAGTACTGAGCACTGAGCACCCAGCACCCCGAGCACTGAGCACCCAGCACCCTGTGTACTGAGCACTGAGTACCCAGCACCCCGAGCACTGAGCACCCAGCAACCTGAGCACTGAGCACCCTGAGTACTGAGCACCCAGCACCCGGAGCACTGAGCACCCAGCACCCCGAGCACTGAGCACCCAGCACCCAGAGCACTGAGCACTGAGCACCCTGAGTACTGAGCACTGAGCACCCTGAGCACTGAGCACCGAGCACCCTGAGTACTGAGCACTGAGCACCCAACACCCCAAGCACTGAGCACCCTGAGCACTGAGCACCCAGCACCCCAAGCACTGAGCACCCTGAGTACTGAGCACCCAGCACCCTGAGTAATGAGCACCCAGCACCCTGAGTACTGAGCACCCAGCTCCCTGAGTACTGAGCACCCAGCACCCCGAGCACTGAGCACCCAGCACCCTGAGTACTGAGCACTGAGCACACAGCACCCCGAGCACTGAGCACCCAGCACCCTGTGTACTGAGCACTGAGTACCCAGTACCCCGAGCACTGCGACCCAGCTCCCTGAGCATTGAGCACCCAGCACCCCGAGTACTGAGCACCCAGCACCCCGAGCATGGGGCACCCAGCACCCTGAGCACTGAGCACCCAGCACCCCGAGCAATGAGCACCCAGCCCCCTGAGTACTGAGCACCGAGCACCCCGAGTACTGAGCACCCAGCAACCTGAGCACTGAGCACCCAGCACCCCCAGCAATGAGCACCCAGCACCCTGAGTACTGAGCACCCAGCACCCCGAGTACTGAGCACCCAGCAACCTGAGAACCGAGCAGCCAGCACCCACAGCAATGAGCACCCAGCACCCTGAGTACTGAGCACCCAGCACCCCCAGCAATGAGCACCCAGCACGCTGAGTACTGAGCACCCAGCACCCCGAGTACTGAGCACCCAACAACCTGAGAACCGAGCAGCCAGCACCCTGAGCAATGAGCACCCAGCACCCTGAGTACTAAGCACCCAACACCCCAAGCACTGAGCACCCTGAGAACTGAGCACCCAGCACCCCAAGCACTGAGCACCCCGAGCACTGAGCAGCCAGTACCCTGAGTACTGAGCACCGAGCACCCTGAGTACTGAGCAGCCAGCACCCTGAGAACTGAGCACCCAGCATACTGAGCACCGAGCACCCAGCACCCTGAGTACTGAGTACACAGCACCTTGAGCACTGAGCACCCAGCACCCTGAGTACTGAGCACCAAGCACCCTGATTACTGAGCACCCAGCACCCCGAGCACTGAGCACCCAGCACCCTGAGCACTGAGCACCCAGCATACTGAGTACTGAGCACCCAGCACCCTGAGCACTGAGCACCCAGCACCCTGAGCACTGAGCACCCAGCACCCTGAGTACTGAGCATCCAGCACCCCGAGCACTGAGTACCCAGCACCCTGAGTACTGAGCACTGAGCACCCAGCACCCCGAGCACTGAGCACCCAGCACCGTGTGTACTGAGCACTGAGTACCCAGCACCCCGAGCACTGAGCACCCAGCACCCTGAGTACTGAGCACCCTGAGTACTGAGCACCCAGCACCCTGAGCACTGAACACCCAGCACCCCGAACACTGAGCACCAAGCACCCAGAGCACTGAGCACTGAGCACCCTGAGTACTGAGCACTGAGCACCCTGAGAACTGAGCACCGAGCACCCTGAGTACTGAGCACTGAGCACCCAACACCCCAAGCACTGAGCTACCTGAGCACTGAGCACCCAGCACCCCAAGCACTGAGCACCCTGAGAACTGAGCACCCAGCACCCTGAGTAATGAGCACCCAGCACCCTGAGTACTGAGCACCCAGCTCCCTGAGTACTGAGCACCCAGCACCCCGAGCACTGAGCACCCAGCACCCTGAGTACTGAGCACCCAGCACCCCAAGCACTGAGCACCCTGAGTACTGAGCACCCAGCACCCCCAGCAATGAGCACCCAGCACCCTGAGTACTGAGCACCCAGCACCCCGAGTACTGAGCACCCAGCAACCTGAGAACCGAGCAGCCAGCACCCCGAGAGCTGAGCACCCAGCACCCTGAGCACTGAGCACTGAGCACCCCGAGTACTGAGCATCCAGCACCCCGAGCACTGAGCACCCAGCACCCTGAGTACTGAGCACCCAGCACCCTGAGTACTGAGCACCCAGCACCCTGAGCACTGAGCACCCAGCACCCTGAGTACTAAGCACCCAACACCCCAAGCACTGAGCACCCTGAGTACTGAGCACCCAGCACCCCAAGCACTGAGCACCCCGAGCACTGAGCAGCCAGTACCCTGAGTACTGAGCACCGAGCACCCTGAGTACTGAGCAGCCAGCACCCTGAGAACTGAGCACCCAGCATACTGAGCACCGAGCACCCAGCACCCTGAGTACTGAGCACACAGCACCCTGAGCACTGAGCACCCAGCACCCTGAGTACTGAGCACCGAGCACCCTGAGTACTGAGCACCCAGCACCCCGAGCACTGAGCACCCAGCACCCTGAGCACTGAGCACCCAGCATACTGAGTACTGAGCACCCAGCACCCTGAGCACTGAGCACCCAGCACCCTGAGCACTGAGCACCCAGCACCCTGAGTACTGAGCATCCAGCACCCCGAGCACTGAGCACCCAGCACCCTGAGTACTGAGCACTGAGCACCCAGCACCCCGAGCACTGAGCACCCAGCACCCTGTGTACTGAGCACTGAGTACCCAGCACCCCGAGCACTGAGCACCCAGCACCCTGAGCACTGAGCACCCTGAGTACTGAGCACCCAGCACCCTGAGCACTGAGCACCCAGCACCCCGAGCACTGAGCACCCAGCACACAGAGCACTGAGCACTGAGCACCCTGAGTACTGAGCACTGAGCACCCTGAGCACTGAGCACCGAGCACCCTGAGTACTGAGCACTGAGCACCCAACACCCCAAGCACTGAGCACCCTGAGCACTGAGCACCCAGCACCCCAAGCACTGAGCACCCTGAGTACTGAGCACCCAGCACCCTGAGTAATGAGCACCCAGCACCCCGAGCTCTGAGCACCCAGCACCCTGAGTACTAAGCACCGAGCAACCTGAGTACTGAGCAGCCAGCACCCTGAGTACTGAGCACCCAGCGTACTGAGCACCGAGCACCCAGCACCCTGAGTACTGAGCACCCAGCACCCTGAGCACTGAGCACCCAGCACCCTGAGTACTGAGCACCGAGCACCCCCAGCACTGAGCACCCAGCACCCCGAGCACTGAGCACTCAGCACCCCGAGCACTGAGCACCCAGCACCCCGAGCACTGAGCACCCAGCACCCCGAGCACTGAGCACCCAGCACCCCGAGCACTGCGCACACAGCACCCCGAGCACCGAGCACCCTGAGTACTAAGCACCGAGCACCCTGAGCACTGAGCACCCAGCACCCTAAGCACTGAGCACCCAGCACCCTGAGTACTGAGCACCCAGCACCCCGAGCACTGAGCACACAGCACCCTGAGCACTGAGCACCCAGCTCCCCGAGCAGTGAGCACCCAGCACCCTGAGCCCTGAGCAACCTGAGTCCTGAGCACTGAGCACCCTGAGTACTGAGCACTGAGCACCCTGAGTACTGAGCACCCAGCACCCTGAGCAATGAGCACCCAGATTACTGAGCACCCAGCACCCTGAGCCCTGAGCACTGAGCACAGAGCACCTAGAGCTCTGAGCACCCAGCACCCGGAGTACTGAGCACCCAGCACCCTGAGTACTAAGCACCAAGCACCCTGAGTACTGAGCACCCAATACCCTGAGCACTGAACACACAGCACCCTGAGTACTGAGCACCCCGAGCACTGAGCACCCAGCATACTGAGCACCCAGCACCCTGAGTACTGAGCACCCAGCACCCAGAGCACTGAGCACTGAGCACCCTGAGTACTGAGCACTGAGGACCCTGAGCACTGAGCACCATGCACCCTGAGTACTGAGCACCCAGCACCCTGAGCACTGAGGACCGAGCACCCTGAGTACTAAGCACCCAGCACCCTGAGTACTGAGAAAACAGCACCCTGAGCACTGAGCACCCAGAACGCTGAGTACTGAGCACTGAGCACCCTGAGTACTGAGCACCGAGCACCCTGAGCACTGAGCACCCATCACGCTGAGAACTGAGCACTGAGCACCCTGAGCGCTGAGCACCCAGCACCCTGAGTACTGAGCACCGAGCACCCTGAGTACTGAGCACCCAGCACTCTGAGCACTGAGCACCCAGCACCCTGAGCACTGAGACACCCAGCACCCCGAGCACTGAGCACCCAGCACCCCGAGTACTGAGCACCCAGCAACCTGAGAACCTAGCAGCCAGCACCCCGAGCGCTGAGCACCCAGCACCCTGAGCACTGAGCACCCAGCACCCTGAGTACTGAGCACTGAGCACCCCGAGTACTGAGCACCCAGCACCCCGAGCACTGAGCACCCAGCACCCTGAGTACTGAGCACCCAGCACCCTGAGTACTGAGCACCCAGCACCCTGAGCACTGAGCACCCAGCACCCTGAGTACTAAGCACCCAACACCCCTAGCACTGAGCACCCTGAGTACTGAGCACCCAGCACCCCAAGCACTGAGCACCCCGAGCACTGAGCAGCCAGCACCCTGAGTACTGAGCACCGAGCACCCTGAGTACTGAGCTGCCAGCACCCTGAGTACTGAGCACCCAGCATACTGAGCACCGAGCACCCAGCACCCTGAGTACTGAGCACCCAGCACCCTGAGCACTGAGCACCCAGCACCCTGAGTACTGAGCACCGAGCACCCTGAGTACTGAGCACCCAGCACCCCGAGCACTGAGCACCCAGCACCCTGACCACTGAGCACCCAGCATACTGCGTACTGAGCACCCAGCACCCTGAGTACTGAGCACCCAGCACCCTGAGCACTGAGCACCCAGCACCCTGAGTACTGAGCATGCAGCACCCCGAGCACTGAGCACCCAGCACCCTGAGTACTGAGCACTGAGCACCCAGCACCCCGAGCACTGAGCACCCAGCACCCTGTGTACTGAGCACTGAGTACCCAGCACCCCGAGCACTGAGCACCCAGCACCCTGAGCACTGAGCACCCTGAGTACTGAGCACCCAGCACCCTGAGAACTGAGCACCCAGCACCCCGAGCACTGAGCACCCAGCACCCAGAGCACTGAGCACTGAGCACCCTGAGTACTGAGCACTGAGCACCCTGAGCACTGAGCACCGAGCACCCTGAGTACTGAGCACTGAGCACCCAACACCCCAAGCACTGAGCACCCTGAGCACTGAGCACCCAGCACCCCAAGCACTGAGCACCCTGAGTACTGAGCACCCAGCACCCTGAGTAATGAGCACCCAGCACCCTGAGTACTGAGCACCCAGCTCCCTGAGTACTGAGCACCCTGCACCCCGAGCACTGAGCACCCAGCACCCTGAGTACTGAGCACTGAGCACACAGCACCCCGAGCACTGAGCACCCAGCACCCTGTGTACTGAGCACTGAGTACCCAGTACCCCGAGCACTGCGACCCAGCACCCTGAGCACGGAGCACCCAGCACCTTGAGTACTGAGCACCCAGCACCCCGAGCATGGGGCACCCAGCACCCTGAGCACTGAGCACCCAGCACCCCGAGCAATGAGCACCCAGCACCCTGAGTACTGAGCACCGAGCACCCCGTGTACTGAGCACCCAGCAACCTGAGCACTGAGCATCCATCACCCCCAGCAATGAGCACCCAGCACCCTGAGTACTGAGCACCCAGCACCCCGAGTACTGAGCACCCAGCAACCTGAGAACCGAGCAGCCAGCACCCCCAGCAATGAGCACCCAGCACCCTGAGTACTGAGCACCCAGCACCCCCAGCAATGAGCACCCAGCACCCTGAGTACTGAGCACCCAGCACCCCGAGTACTGAGCACCCAGCAACCTGAGAACCGAGCAGCCAGCACCCCGAGCGCTGAGCACCCAGCACCCTGAGCACTGAGCACCCAGCACCCTGAGTACTGAGCACTGAGCACCCCGAGTACTGAGCACCCAGCACCCCGAGCACTGAGCACCCAGCACCCTGAGTACTGAGCACCCAGCACCCTGAGCACTGAGCACCCAGCACCATGAGTACTAAGCACCCAACACCCCAAGCACTGAGCACCCTGAGTACTGAGCACCCAGCACCCCAAGCACTGAGCACCCCGAGCACTGAGCAGCCAGCACCCTGAGTACTGAGCACCGAGCACCCTGAGTACTGAGCTGCCAGCACCCTGAGTACTGAGCACCCAGCATACTCTGCACCGAGCACCCAGCACCCTGAGTACTGAGCACACAGCACCCTGAGCACTGAGCACCCAGCACCCTGAGTACTGAGCACCGAGCACCCTGAGTACTGAGCACCCAGCACCCCGAGCACTGAGCACCCAGCACCCTGACCACTGAGCACCCAGCATACTGCGTACTGAGCACCCAGCACCCTGAGTACTGAGCACCCAGCACCCTGAGCACTGAGCACCCAGCACCCTGAGTACTGAGCATCCAGCACCCCGAGCACTGAGCACCCAGCACCCTGAGTACTGAGCACTGAGCACCCAGCACCCCGAGCACTGAGCACCCAGCACCCTGTGTACTGAGCACTGAGTACCCAGCACCCCGAGCACTGAGCACCCAGCACCCTGAGCACTGAGCACCCTGAGTACTGAGCACCCAGCACCCTGAGCACTGAGCACCCAGCACCCCGAGCACTGAGCACCCAGCACCCAGAGCACTGAGCACTGAGCACCCTGAGTACTGAGCACTGAGCACCCTGAGCACTGAGCACCGAGCACCCTGAGTACTGAGCACTGAGCACCCAACACCCCAAGCACTGAGCACCCTGAGCACTGAGCACCCAGCACCCCAAGCACTGAGCACCCTGAGTACTGAGCACCCAGCACCCTGAGTAATGAGCACCCAGCACCCTGAGTACTGAGCACCCAGCTCCCTGAGTACTGAGCACCCTGCACCCCGAGCACTGAGCACCCAGCACCCTGAGTACTGAGCACTGAGCACACAGCACCCCGAGCACTGAGCACCCAGCACCCTGTGTACTGAGCACTGAGTACCCAGTACCCCGAGCACTGCGACCCAGCACCCTGAGCACGGAGCACCCAGCACCCCGAGCAATGAGCACCCAGCACCCTGAGTACTGAGCACCGAGCACCCCGTGTACTGAGCACCCAGCAACCTGAGCACTGAGCACCCAGCACCCCCAGCAATGAGCACCCAGCACCCTGAGTACTGAGCACCCAGCACCCCGAGTACTGAGCACCCAGCAACCTGAGAACCGAGCAGCCAGCACCCCGAGTACTGAGCACCCAGCACCCCCAGGAATGAGCACCCAGCACCCTGAGTACTGAGCACCCAGCACCCCGAGTACTGAGCACCCAGCAACCTGAGAACCGAGCAGCCAGCACCCCGAGCGCTGAGCACCCAGCACCCTGAGCACTGAGCACCCAGCACCCTGAGTACTGAGCACTGAGCACCCCGAGTACTGAGCACCCAGCACCCCGAGCACTGAGCACCCAGCACCCTGAGTACTGAGCACCCAGCACCCTGAGCACTGAGCACCCAGCACCCTGAGTACTAAGCACCCAACACCCCAAGCACTGAGCACCCTGAGTACTGAGCACCCAGCACCCCAAGCACTGAGCACCCCGAGCACTGAGCAGCCAGTACCCTGAGTACTGAGCACCGAGCACCCTGAATACTGAGCAGCCAGCACCCTGAGAACTGAGCACCCAGCATACTGAGCACCGAGCACCCAGCACCCTGAGTACTGAGCACACAGCACCCTGAGCACTGAGCACCCAGCACCCTGAGTACTGAGCACCGAGCACCCTGAGTACTGAGCACCCAGCACCCCGAGCACTGAGCACCCAGCACCCTGAGCACTGAGCACCCAGCATACTGAGTACTGAGCACCCAGCACCCTGAGCACTGAGCACCCAGCACCCTCAGCACTGAGCATCCAGCACCCTGAGTACTGAGCATCCAGCACCCCGAGCACTGAGCACCCAGCACCCTGAGTACTGAGCACTGAGCACCCAGCACCCCGAGCACTGAGCACCCAGCACCCTGTGTACTGAGCACTGAGTACCCAGCACCCCGAGCACTGAGCACCCAGCACCCTGAGCACTGAGCACCCTGAGTACTGAGCACCCAGCACCCTGAGCACTGAGCACCCAGCACCACGAGCATTGAGCACCCAGCACCCTGAGCACTGAGCACCCAGCACCCTGAGTACTAAGCACCCAACACCCCAAGCACTGAGCACCCTGAGTACTGAGCACCCAGCACCCCAAGCACTGAGCACCCCGAGCACTGAGCAGCCAGTACCCTGAGTACTGAGCACCGAGCACCCTGAGTACTGAGCAGCCAGCACCCTGAGAACTGAGCACCCAGCATACTGAGCACCGAGCACCCAGCACCCTGAGTACTGAGCACACAGCACCCTGAGCACTGAGCACCCAGCACCCTGAGTACTGAGCACCGAGCACCCTGAGTACTGAGCACCCAGCACCCCGAGCACTGAGCACCCAGCACCCTGAGCACTGAGCACCCAGCATACTGAGTACTGAGCACCCAGCACCCTGAGCACTGAGCACCCAGCACCCTGAGCACTGAGCACCCAGCACCCTGAGTACTGAGCATCCAGCACCCCGAGCACTGAGCACCTAGCACCCTGAGTACTGAGCACTGAGCACCCAGCACCCCGAGCACTGAGCACCCAGCACCCTGTGTACTGAGCACTGAGTACCCAGCACCCCGAGCACTGAGCACCCAGCACCCTGAGCACTGAGCACCCTGAGTACTGAGCACCCAGCACCCTGAGCACTGAGCACCCAGCACCCCGAGCACTGAGCACCCAGCACACAGAGCACTGAGCACTGAGCACCCTGAGTACTGAGCACTGAGCACCCTGAGCACTGAGCACCGAGCACCCTGAGTACTGAGCACTGAGCACCCAACACCCCAAGCACTGAGCACCCTGAGCACTGAGCACCCAGCACCCCAAGCACTGAGCACCCTGAGTACTGAGCACCCAGCACCCTGAGTAATGAGCACCCAGCACCCCGAGCTCTGAGCACCCAGCACCCTGAGTACTAAGCACCGAGCAACCTGAGTACTGAGCAGCCAGCACCCTGAGTACTGAGCACCCAGCGTACTGAGCACCGAGCACCCAGCACCCTGAGTACTGAGCACCCAGCACCCTGAGCACTGAGCACCCAGCACCCTGAGTACTGAGCACCGAGCACCCCGAGCACTGAGCACCCAGCACCCCGAGCACTGAGCACTCAGCACCCCGAGCACTGAGCACCCAGCACCCCGAGCACTGAGCACCCAGCACCCCGAGCACTGAGCACCCAGCACCCCGAGCACTGCGCACACAGCACCCCGAGCAACGAGCACCCTGAGTACTAAGCACCGAGCACCCTGAGCACTGAGCACCCAGCACCCTTAGCACTGAGCACCCAGCACCCTGAGTACTGAGCACCCAGCACCCCGAGCACTGAGCACACAGCACCCTGAGCACTGAGCACCCAGCTCCCCGAGCAGTGAGCACCCAGCACCCTGAGCCCTGAGCAACCTGAGTCCTGAGCACTGAGCACCCTGAGTACTGAGCACTGAGCACCCTGAGTACTGAGCACCCAGCACCCTGAGCAATGAGCACCCAGATTACTGAGCACCCAGCACCCTGAGCCCTGAGCACTGAGCACAGAGCACCTAGAGCACTGAGCACCCAGCACCCGGAGTACTGAGCACCCAGCACCCTGAGTACTAAGCACCAAGCACCCTGAGTACTGAGCACCCAATAACCTGAGCACTGAACACACAGCACCCTGAGTACTGAGCACCCCGAGCACTGAGCACCCAGCATACTGAGCACCCAGCACCCTGAGTACTGAGCACCCAGCACCCAGAGCACTGAGCACTGAGCACCCTGAGTACTGAGCACTGAGGACCCTGAGCACTGAGCACCATGCACCCTGAGTACTGAGCACCCAGCACCCTGAGCACTGAGGACCGAGCACCCTGAGTACTAAGCACCCAGCACCCTGAGTACTGAGAAAACAGCACCCTGAGCACTGAGCACCCAGAACGCTGAGTACTGAGCACTGAGCACCCTGAGTACTGAGCACCGAGCACCCTGAGCACTGAGCACCCAGCACGCTGAGAACTGAGCACTGAGCACCCTGAGCGCTGAGCACCCAGCACCCTGAGTACTGAGCACCGAGCACCCTGAGTACTGAGCACCCAGCACTCTGAGCACTGAGCACCCAGCACCCTGAGCACTGAGACACCCAGCACCCCGAGCACTGAGCACTGAGCACCCTGAGTACTGAGAAAACAGCACCCTGAGCACTGAGCACCCAGAACGCTGAGTACTGAGCACTGAGCAACCTGAGTACTGAGCACCGAGCACCCTGAGTACTGAGCACCGAGCACCCTGAGTACTGAGCACCCAGCACTCTGAGTACTGAGCACCCAGCAACCTGAGAACCTAGCAGCTAGCACCCCGAGCGCTGAGCACCCAGCACCCTGAGCACTGAGCACCCAGCACCCTGAGTACTGAGCACTGAGCACCCCGTGTACTGAGCACCCAGTACCCCGAGCACTGAGCACCCAGCACCCTGAGTACTGAGCACCCAGCACCCTGAGTACTGAGCACCCAGCACCCTGAGCACTGAGCACCCAGCACCCTGAGTACTGAGCACCCAACACCCCAAGCACTGAGCACCCTGAGTACTGAGCACCCAGCACCCCAAGCACTGAGCACCCCGAGCACTGAGCAGCCAGCACCCTGAGTACTGAGCACCGAGCACCCTGAGTACTGAGCTGCCAGCACCCTGAGTACTGAGCACCCAGCATACTGAGCACCGAGCACCCAGCACCCTGAGTACTGAGCACCCAGCACCCTGAGCACTGATCACCCAGCACCCTGAGTACTGAGCACCGAGCACCCTGAGTACTGAGCACCCAGCACCCCGAGCACTGATCACCCAGCACCCTGACCACTGAGCACCCAGCATACTGCGTACTGAGCACCCAGCACCCTGAGTACTGAGCACCCAGCACCCTGAGCACTGAGCACCCAGCACCCTGAGTACGGAGCATGCAGCACCCCGAGCACTGAGCACCCAGCACCCTGAGTACTGAGCACTGAGCACCCAGCACCCCGAGCACTGAGCACCCAGCACCCTGTGTACTGAGCACTGAGTACCCAGCACCCCGAGCACTGAGCACCCAGCACCCTGAGCACTGAGCACCCTGAGTACTGAGCACCCAGCACCCTGAGCACTGAGCACCCAGCACCCCGAGCACTGAGCACCCAGCACCCAGAGCACTGAGCACTGAGCACCCTGAGTACTGAGCACTGAGCACCCTGAGCACTGAGCACCGAGCACCCTGAGTACTGAGCACTGAGCACCCAACAACCCAAGCACTGAGCACCCTGAGCACTGAGCACCCAGCACCCCAAGCACTGAGCACCCTGAGTACTGAGCACCCAGCACCCTGAGTAATGAGCACCCAGCACCCCGAGTACTGAGCACCCAGCAACCTGAGAACCGAGCAGCCAGCACCCCCAGCAATGAGCACCCAGCACCCTGAGTACTGAGCACCCAGCACTCCCAGCAATGAGCACCCAGCACCCTGAGTACTGAGCACCCAGCACCCCGAGTACTGAGCACCCAGCAACCTGAGAACCGAGCAGCCGGCACCCCGAGCGCTGAGCACCCAGCACCCTGAGCACTGAGCACCCAGCACGCTGAGTACTGAGCACTGAGCACCCCGAGTACTGAGCACCCAGCACCCCGAGCACTGAGCACCCAGCACCCTGAGTACTGAGCACCCAGCACCCTGAGCACTGAGCACCCAGCACCCTGAGTACTAAGCACCCAACACCCCAAGCACTGAGCACCCTGAGTACTGAGCACCCAGCACCCCAAGCACTGAGCACCCCGAGCACTGAGCAGCCAGCACCCTGAGTACTGAGCACCGAGCACCCTGAGTACTGAGCTGCCAGCACCCTGAGTACTGAGCACCCAGCATACTGAGCTCCGAGCACCCAGCACCCTGAGTACTGAGCACACAGCACCCTGAGCACTGAGCACCCAGCACCCTGAGTACTGAGCACCGAGCACCCTGAGTACTGAGCACCCAGCACCCCGAGCACTGAGCACCCAGCACCCTGACCACTGAGCACCCAGCATACTGCGTACTGAGCACCCAGCACCCTGAGTACTGAGCACCCAGCACCCTGAGCACTGAGCACCCAGCACCCTGAGTACTGAGCATCCAGCACCCCGAGCACTGAGCACCCAGCACCCTGAGTACTGAGCACTGAGCACCCAGCACCCCGAGCACTGAGCACCCAGCACCCTGTGTACTGAGCACTGAGTACCCAGCACCCCGAGCACTAAGCACCCAGCACCCTGAGCACTGAGCACCCTGAGTACTGAGCACCCAGCACCCTGAGCACTGAGCACCCAGCACCCTGAGCACTGAGCACCCAGCACCCAGAGCACTGAGCACTGAGCACCCTGAGTACTGAGCACTGAGCACCCTGAGCACTGAGCACCGAGCACCCTGAGTACTGAGCACTGAGCACCCAACACCCCAAGCACTGAGCACCCTGAGCACTGAGCACCCAGCACCCCAAGCACTGAGCACCCTGAGTACTGAGCACCCAGCACCCTGAGTAATGAGCACCCAGCACCCTGAGTACTGAGCACCCAGCTCCCTGAGTACTGAGCACCCTGCACCCCGAGCACTGAGCACCCAGCACCCTGAGTACTGAGCACTGAGCACACAGCACCCCGAGCACTGAGCACCCAGCACCCTGTGTACTGAGCACTGAGTACCCAGTACCCCGAGCACTGCGACCCAGCACCCTGAGCACGGAGCACCCAGCACCCCGAGTACTGAGCACCCAGCACCCCGAGCATGGGGCACCCAGCACCCTGAGCACTGAGCACCCAGCACCCCTAGCAATGAGCACCCAGCACCCTGAGTACTGAGCACCGAGCACCCCGTGTACTGAGCACCCAGCAACCTGAGCACTGAGCACCCAGCACCCCCAGCAATGAGCACCCAGCACCCTGAGTACTGAGCACCCAGCACCCCGAGTACTGAGCACCCAGCAACCTGAGAACCGAGCAGCCAGCACCCCCAGCAATGAGCACCCAGCACCCTGAGTACTGAGCACCCAGCACCCCCAGCAATGAGCACCCAGCACCCTGAGTACTGAGCACCCAGCACCCCGAGTACTGAGCACCCAGCAACCTGAGAACCGAGCAGCCAGCACCCCGAGCGCTGAGCACCCAGCACCCTGAGCACTGAGCACCCAGCACCCTGAGTACTGAGCACTGAGCACCCCGAGTACTGAGCACCCAGCACCACGAGCACTGAGCACCCAGAACCCTGAGTACTGAGCACCCAGCACCCTGAGCACTGAGCACCCAGCACCCTGAGTACTAAGCACCCAACACCCCAAGCACTGAGCACCCTGAGTACTGAGCACCCAGCACCCCAAGCACTGAGCACCCCGAGCACTGAGCAGCCAGTACCCTGAGTACTGAGCACCGAGCACCCTGAGTACTGAGCTGCCAGCACCCTGAGAACTGAGCACCCAGCATACTGAGCACTGAGCACCCAGCACCCTGAGTACTGAGCACCGAGCACCCTGAGTACTGAGCACCCAGCACCCCGAGCACTGAGCACCCAGCACCCTGAGCACTGAGCACCCAGCATACTGAGTACTGAGCACCCAGCACCCTGAGCACTGAGCACCCAGCACCCTCAGCACTGAGCACCCAGCACCCTGAGTACTGAGCATCCAGCACCCCGAGCACTGAGCACCCAGCACCCTGAGTACTGAGCACTGAGCACCCAGCACCCCGAGCACTGAGCACCCAGCACCCTGTGTACTGAGCACTGAGTACCCAGCACCCCGAGCACTGAGCACCCAGCACCCTGAGCACTGAGCACCCTGAGTACTGAGCACCCAGCACCCTGAGCACTGAGCACCCAGCACCACGAGCACTGAGCACCCAGCACCCAGAGCACTGAGCACTGAGCACCCTGAGTACTGAGCACTGAGCACCCTGAGCACTGAGCACCGAGCACCCTGAGTACTGAGCACTGAGCACCCAACACCCCAAGCACTGAGCACCCTGAGCACTGAGCACCCAGCACCCCAAGCACTGAGCACCCTGAGTACTGAGCACCCAGCACCCTGAGTACTGAGCACCCAGCACCCTGAGTACTGAGCACCCAGCACCCTGAGCACTGAGCACCCAGCACCCTGAGTACTAAGCACCCAACACCCCAAGCACTGAGCAGCCTGAGTACTGAGCACCCAGCACCCCAAGCACTGAGCACCCCGAGCACTGAGCAGCCAGCACCCTGAGTACTGAGCACCGAGCACCCTGAGTACTGAGCTGCCAGCACCCTGAGAACTGAGCACCCAGCATACTGAGCACCGAGCACCCAGCACCCTGAGTACTGAGCACACAGCACCCTGATCACTGAGCACCCAGCACCCTGAGTACTGAGCACCGAGCATCCTGAGTACTGAGCACCCAGCACCCCGAGCACTGAGCACCCAGCACCCTGAGCACTGAGCACCCAGCATACTGCGTACTGGGCACCCAGCACCCTGAGTACTGAGCACCCAGCACCCTGAGCACTGAGTACCCAGCACCCCGAGCACTGAGCACCCAGCACCCTGAGCACTGAGCACCCTGAGTACTGAGCACCCAGCACCCTGAGCACTGAGCACCCAGCACCCCGAGCACTGAGCACCCAGCACCCAGAGCACTGAGCACTGAGCACCCTGAGTACTGAGCACTGAGCACCCTGAGCACTGAGCACCGAGCACCCTGAGTACTGAGCACTGAGCACCCAACACCCCAAGCACTGAGCACCCTGAGCACTGAGCACCCAGCACCCCAAGCACTGAGCACCCTGAGTACTGAGCACCCAGCACCCTGAGTAATGAGCACCCAGCACACTGAGTACTGAGCACCCAGCTCCCTGAGTACTGAGCACCCTGCACCCCGAGCACTGAGCACCCAGCACCCTGAGTACTGAGCACTGAGCACACAGCACCCCGAGCACTGAGCACCCAGCACCCTGTGTACTGAGCACTGAGTACCCAGTACCCCGAGCACTGCGACCCAGCACCCTGAGCACGGAGCACCCAGCACCTTGAGTACTGAGCACCCAGCACCCCGAGCATGGGGCACCCAGCACCCTGAGCACTGAGCACCCAGCACCCCGAGCAATGAGCACCCAGCACCCTGAGTACTGAGCACTGAGCACCCCGTGTACTGAGCACCCAGCAACCTGAGCACTGAGCACCCAGCACCCCCAGCAATGAGCACCCAGCACCCTGAGTACTGAGCACCCAGCACCCCGAGTACTGAGCACCCAGCAACCTGAGAACCGAGCAGCCAGCACCCCCAGCAATGAGCACCCAGCACCCTGAGTACTGAGCACCCAGCACCCCCAGCCATGAGCACCCAGCACCCTGAGTACTGAGCACCCAGCACCCCGAGTACTGAGCACCCAGCAACCTGAGAACCGAGCAGCCAGCACCCCGAGCGCTGAGCACCCAGCACCCCAAGCACTGAGCACCCTGAGTACTGAGCACCCAGCACCCTGAGTACTGAGCACCCAGCACCCTGAGTACTGAGCACCCAGCACCCTGAGCACTGAGCACCCAGCACCCTGAGTACTAAGCACCCAACACCCCAAGCACTGAGCACCCTGAGTACTGAGCACCCAGCACCCCAAGCACTGAGCACCCCGAGCACTGAGCAGCCAGCACCCTGAGTACTGAGCACCGAGCACCCTGAGTACTGAGCTGCCAGCACCCTGAGAACTGAGCACCCAGCATACTGAGCACCGAGCACCCAGCACCCTGAGTACTGAGCACACAGCACCCTGAGCACTGAGCACCCAGCACCCTGAGTACTGAGCACCGAGCACCCTGAGTACTGAGCACCCAGCACCCCGAGCACTGAGCACCCAGCACCCTGAGCACTGAGCACCCAGCATACTGCGTACTGGGCACCCAGCACCCTGAGTACTGAGCACCCAGCACCCTGAGCACTGAGCACCCAGCACCCTGAGTACTGAGCATCCAGCACCCCGAGCACTGAGCACCCAGCACCCTGAGTACTGAGCACTGAGCACCCAGCACCCCGAGCACTGAGCACCCAGCACCCTGTGTACTGAGCACTGTGTACCCAGCACCCCGAGCACTGAGCACCCAGCACCCTGAGCACTGAGCACCCTGAGTACTGAGCACCCAGCACCCTGAGCACTGAGCACCCAGCACCCCGAGCACTGAGCACCCAGCACCCAGAGCACTGAGCACTGAGCACCCTGAGTACTGAGCACTGAGGACCCTGAGCACTGAGCACCATGCACCCTGAGTACTGAGCACCCAGCACCCTGAGCACTGAGGACCGAGCACCCTGAGTACTAAGCACCCAGCACCCTGAGTACTGAGAAAACAGCACCCTGAGCACTGAGCACCCAGAACGCTGAGTACTGAGCACTGAGCACCCTGAGTACTGAGCACCGAGCACCCTGAGCACTGAGCACCCAGCACGCTGAGAACTGAGCACTGAGCACCCTGAGCGCTGAGCACCCAGCACCCTGAGTACTGAGCACCGAGCACCCTGAGTACTGAGCACCCAGCACTCTGAGCACTGAGCACCCAGCACCCTGAGCACTGAGACACCCAGCACCCCGAGCACTGAGCACCCAGCACCCCGAGTACTGATCACCCAGCAACCTGAGAACCGAGCAGCCAGCACCCCGAGCGCTGAGCACCCAGCACCCTGAGCACTGAGCACCCAGCACCCTGAGTACTGAGCACTGAGCACCCCGAGTACTGAGCACCCAGCACCCCGAGCACTGAGCACCCAGCACCCTGAGTACTGAGCACCCAGCACCCTGAGTACTGAGCACCCAGCACCCTGAGCACTGAGCACCCAGCACACTGAGTACTAAGCACCCAACACCCCAAGCACTGAGCACCCTGAGTACTGAGCACCCAGCACCCCAAGCACTGAGCACCCCGAGCACTCAGCAGCCAGCACCCTGAGTACTGAGCACCGAGCACCCTGAGTACTGAGCTGCCAGCACCCTGAGTACTGAGCACCCAGCATACTGAGCACTGAGCACCCAGCACCCTGAGTACTGAGCACACAGCACCCTGAGCACTGAGCACCCAGCACCCTGAGTACTGAGCACCGAGCACCCTGAGTACTGAGCACCCATCACCCCGAGCACTGAGCACCCAGCACCCTGACCACTGAGCACCCAGCATACTGCGTACTGAGCACCCAGCACCCTGAGTACTGAGCACCCAGCACCCTGAGCACTGAGCACCCAGCACCCTGAGTACTGAGCATCCAGCACCCCGAGCACTGAGCACCCAGCACCCTGAGTACTGAGCACTGAGCACCCAGCACCCCGAGCACTGAGCACCCATCACCCTGTGTACTGAGCACTGAGTACCCAGCACCCCGAGCACTGAGCACCCAGCACCCTGAGCACTGAGCACTCTGAGTACTGAGCACCCAGCACCCTGAGCACTGAGCACCCAGCACCCCGAGCACTGAGCACCCAGCACCCAGAGCACTGAGCACTGAGCACCCTGAGTACTGAGCACTGAGCACCCTGAGCACTGAGCACCGAGCACCCTGAGTACTGAGCACTGAGCACCCAACACCCCAAGCACTGAGCACCCTGAGCACTGAGCACCCAGCACCCCAAGCACTGAGCACCCTGAGTACTGAGCACCCAGCACCCTGAGTAATGAGCACCCAGCACCCTGAGTACTGAGCAACCAGCTCCCTGAGTACTGAGCACCCTGCACCCCGAGCACTGAGCACCCAGCACCCTGAGTACTGAGCACTGAGCACACAGCACCCCGAGCACTGAGCACCCAGCACCCTGTGTACTGAGCACTGAGTACCCAGTACCCCGAGCACTGCGACCCAGCACCCTGAGCACGGAGCACCCAGCACCTTGAGTACTGAGCACCCAGCACCCCGAGCATGGGGCACCCAGCACCCTGAGCACTGAGCACCCAGCACCCCGAGCAATGAGCACCCAGCACCCTGAGTACTGAGCACCGAGCACCCCGTGTACTGAGCACCCAGCAACCTGAGCACTGAGCACCCAGCACCCCCAGCAATGAGCACCCAGCACCCTGAGTACTGAGCACCCAGCACCCCGAGTACTGAGCACCCAGCAACCTGAGAACCGAGCAGCCAGCACCCCCAGCAATGAGCACCCAGCACCCTGAGTACTGAGCACCCAGCACCCCCAGCAATGAGCACCCAGCACCCTGAGTACTGAGCACCCAGCACCCCGAGTACTGAGCACCCAGCAACCTGAGAACCGAGCAGCCAGCACCCCGAGCGCTGAGCACCCAGCACCCTGAGCACTGAGCACCCAGCACCCTGAGTACTGAGCACTGAGCACCCCGAGTACTGAGCACCCAGCACCCCGAGCACTGAGCACCCAGAACCCTGAGTACTGAGCACCCAGCACCCTGAGCACTGAGCACCCAGCACCCTGAGTACTAAGCACCCAACACCCCAAGCACTGAGCACCCTGAGTACTGAGCACCCAGCACCCCAAGCACTGAGCACCCCGAGCACTGAGCAGCCAGTACCCTGAGTACTGAGCACCGAGCACCCTGAGTACTGAGCAGCCAGCACCCTGAGAACTGAGCACCCAGCATACTGAGCACCGAGCACCCAGCACCCTGAGTACTGAGCACACAGCACCCTGAGCACTGAGCACCCAGCACCCTGAGTACTGAGCACCGAGCACCCTGAGTACTGAGCACCCAGCACACCGAGCACTGAGCACCCAGCACCCTGAGCACTGAGCACCCAGCATACTGACTACTGAGCACCCAGCACCCTGAGCACTGAGCACCCAGCACCCTCAGCACTGAGCACCCAGCACCCTGAGTACTGAGCATCCAGCACCCCGAGCACTGAGCACCCAGCACCCTGAGTACTGAGCACTGAGCACCCAGCACCCCGAGCACTGAGCACCCAGCACCCTGTGTACTGAGCACTGAGTACCCAGCACCCCGAGCACTGAGCACCCAGCACCCTGAGCACTGAGCACCCTGAGTACTGAGCACCCAGCACCCTGAGCACTGAGCACCCAGCACCACGAGCACTGAGCACCCAGCACCCAGAGCACTGAGCACTGAGCACCCTGAGTACTGAGCACTGAGCACCCTGAGCACTGAGCACCGAGCACCCTGAGTACTGAGCACTGAGCACCCAACACCCCAAGCACTGAGCACCCTGAGCACTGAGCACCCAGCACCCCAAGCACTGAGCACCCTGAGTACTGAGCACCCAGCACCCTGAGTACTGAGCACCCAGCACCCTGAGTACTGAGCACCCAGCACCCTGAGCACTGAGCACCCAGCACCCTGAGTACTAAGCACCCAACACCCCAAGCACTGAGCACCCTGAGTACTGAGCACCCAGCACCCCAAGCACTGAGCACCCCGAGCACTGAGCAGCCAGCACCCTGAGTACTGAGCACCGAGCACCCTGAGTACTGAGCTGACAGCACCCTGAGAACTGAGCACCCAGCATACTGAGCACCGAGCACCCAGCACCCTGAGTACTGAGCACACAGCACCCTGAGCACTGAGCACCCAGCACCCTGAGTACTGAGCACCGAGCACCCTGAGTACTGAGCACCCAGCACCCCGAGCACTGAGCACCCAGCACCCTGAGCACTGAGCACCCAGCATACTGCGTACTGGGCACCCAGCACCCTGAGTACTGAGCACCCAGCACCCTGAGCACTGAGCACCCAGCACCCTGAGTACTGAGCATCCAGCACCCCGAGCACTGAGCACCCAGCACCCTGAGTACTGAGCACTGAGCACCCAGCACCCCGAGCACTGAGCACCCAGCACCCTGTGTACTGAGCACTGAGTACCCAGCACCCCGAGCACTGAGCACCCAGCACCCTGAGCACTGAGCACCCTGAGTACTGAGCACCCAGCACCCTGAGCACTGAGCACCGAGCACCCCGAGCACTGAGCACCCAGCACCCAGAGCACTGAGCACTGAGCACCCTGAGTACTGAGCACTGAGGACCCTGAGCACTGAGCACCATGCACCCTGAGTACTGAGCACCCAGCACCCTGAGCACTGAGGACCGAGCACCCTGAGTACTAAGCACCCAGCACCCTGAGTACTGAGAAAACAGCACCCTGAGCACTGAGCACCCAGAACGCTGAGTACTGAGCACTGAGCACCCTGAGTACTGAGCACCGAGCACCCTGAGCACTGAGCACCCAGCACGCTGAGAACTGAGCACTGAGCACCCTGAGCGCTGAGCACCCAGCACCCTGAGTACTGAGCACCGAGCACCCTGAGTACTGAGCACCCAGCACTCTGAGCACTGAGCACCCAGCACCCTGAGCACTGAGACACCCAGCACCCCGAGCACTGAGCACCCAGCACCCCGAGTACTGAGCACCCAGCAACCTGAGAACCGAGCAGCCAGCACCCCGAGCGCTGAGCACCCAGCACCCTGAGCACTGAGCACCCAGCACCCTGAGTACTGAGCACTGAGCACCCCGAGTACTGAGCACCCAGCACCCCGAGCACTGAGCACCCAGCACCCTGAGTACTGAGCACCCAGCACCCTGAGTACTGAGCACCCAGCACCCTGAGCACTGAGCACCCAGCACACTGAGTACTAAGCACCCAACACCCCAAGCACTGAGCACCCTGAGTACTGAGCACCCAGCACCCCAAGCACTGAGCACCCCGAGCACTGAGCAGCCAGCACCCTGAGTACTGAGCACCGAGCACCCTGAGTACTGAGCTGCCAGCACCCTGAGTACTGAGCACCCAGCATACTGAGCACTGAGCACCCAGCACCCTGAGTACTGAGCACACAGCACCCTGAGCACTGAGCACCCAGCACCCTGAGTACTGAGCACCGAGCACCCTGAGTACTGAGCACCCATCACCCCGAGCACTGAGCACCCAGCACCCTGAACACTGAGCACCCAGCATACTGCGTACTGAGCACCCAGCACCCTGAGTACTGAGCACCCAGCACCCTGAGCACTGAGCACCCAGCACCCTGAGTACTGAGCATCCAGCACCCCGAGCACTGAGCACCCAGCACCCTGAGTACTGAGCACTGAGCACCCAGCACCCCGAGCACTGAGCACCCAGCACCCTGTGTACTGAGCACTGAGTACCCAGCACCCCGAGCACTGAGCACCCAGCACCCTGAGCACTGAGCACCCTGAGTACTGAGCACCCAGCACCCTGAGCACTGAGCACCCAGCACCCCGAGCACTGAGCACCCAGCACCCAGAGCACTGAGCACTGAGCACCCTGAGTACTGAGCACTGAGCACCCTGAGCACTGAGCACCGAGCACCCTGAGTACTGAGCACTGAGCACCCAACACCCCAAGCACTGAGCACCCTGAGCACTGAGCACCCAGCACCCCAAGCACTGAGCACCCTGAGTACTGAGCACCCAGCACCCTGAGTAATGAGCACCCAGCACCCTGAGTACTGAGCAACCAGCTCCCTGAGTACTGAGCACCCTGCACCCCGAGCACTGAGCACCCAGCACCCTGAGTACTGAGCACTGAGCACACAGCACCCCGAGCACTGAGCACCCAGCACCCTGTGTACTGAGCACTGAGTACCCAGTACCCCGAGCACTGCGACCCAGCACCCTGAGCACGGAGCACCCAGCACCTTGAGTACTGAGCACCCAGCACCCCGAGCATGGGGCACCCAGCACCCTGAGCACTGAGCACCCAGCACCCCGAGCAATGAGCACCCAGCACCCTGAGTACTGAGCACCGAGCACCCCGTGTACTGAGCACCCAGCAACCTGAGCACTGAGCACCCAGCACCCCCAGCAATGAGCACCCAGCACCCTGAGTACTGAGCACCCAGCACCCCGAGTACTGAGCACCCAGCAACCTGAGAACCGAGCAGCCAGCACCCCCAGCAATGAGCACCCAGCACCCTGAGTACTGAGCACCCAGCACCCCCAGCAATGAGCACCCAGCACCCTGAGTACTGAGCACCCAGCACCCCGAGTACTGAGCACCCAGCAACCTGAGAACCGAGCAGCCAGCACCCCGAGCGCTGAGCACCCAGCACCCTGAGCACTGAGCACCCAGCACCCTGAGTACTGAGCACTGAGCACCCCGAGTATTGAGCACCCAGCACCCCGAGCACTGAGCACCCAGAACCCTGAGTACTGAGCACCCAGCACCCTGAGCACTGAGCACCCAGCACCCTGAGTACTAAGCACCCAACACCCCAAGCACTGAGCACCCTGAGTACTGAGCACCCAGCACCCCAAGCACTGAGCACCCCGAGCACTGAGCAGCCAGTACCCTGAGTACTGAGCACCGAGCACCCTGAGTACTGAGCAGCCAGCACCCTGAGAACTGAGCACCCAGCATACTGAGCACCGAGCACCCAGCACCCTGAGTACTGAGCACACAGCACCCTGAGCACTGAGCACCCAGCACCCTGAGTACTGAGCACCGAGCACCCTGAGTACTGAGCACCCAGCACCCCGAGCACTGAGCACCCAGCACCCTGAGGACTGAGCATCCAGCATACTGAGTACTGAGCACCCAGCACCCTGAGCACTGAGCACCCAGCACCCTCAGCACTGAGCACCCAGCACCCTGAGTACTGAGCATCCAGCACCCCGAGCACTGAGCACCCAGCACCCTGAGTACTGAGCACTGAGCACCCAGCACCCCGAGCACTGAGCACCCAGCACCCTGTGTACTGAGCACTGAGTACCCAGCACCCCGAGCACTGAGCACCCAGCACCCTGAGCACTGAGCACCCTGAGTACTGAGCACCCAGCACCCTGAGCACTGAGCACCCAGCACCACGAGCACTGAGCACCCAGCACCCAGAGCACTGAGCACTGAGCACCCTGAGTACTGAGCACTGAGCACCCTGAGCACTGAGCACCGAGCACCCTGAGTACTGAGCACTGAGCACCCAACACCCCAAGCACTGAGCACCCTGAGCACTGAGCACCCAGCACCCCAAGCACTGAGCACCCTGAGTACTGAGCACCCAGCACCCTGAGTACTGAGCACCCAGCACCCTGAGTACTGAGCACCCAGCACCCTGAGCACTGAGCACCCAGCACCCTGAGTACTAAGCACCCAACACCCCAAGCACTGAGCACCCTGAGTACTGAGCACCCAGCACCCCAAGCACTGAGCACCCCGAGCACTGAGCAGCCAGCACCCTGAGTACTGAGCACCGAGCACCCTGAGTACTGAGCTGCCAGCACCCTGAGAACTGAGCACCCAGCATACTGAGCACCGAGCACCCAGCACCCTGAGTACTGAGCACCGAGCACCCTGAGTACTGAGCACCCAGCACCCCGAGCACTGAGCACCCAGCACCCTGAGCACTGAGCACCCAGCATACTGCGTACTGGGCACCCAGCACCCTGAGTACTGAGCACCCAGCACCCTGAGCACTGAGCACCCAGCACCCTGAGTACTGAGCATCCAGCACCCCGAGCACTGAGCACCCAGCACCCTGAGTACTGAGCACTGAGCACCCAGCACCCCGAGCACTGAGCACCCAGCACCCTGTGTACTGAGCACTGAGTACCCAGCACCCCGAGCACTGAGCACCCAGCACCCTGAGCACTGAGCACCCTGAGTACTGAGCACCCAGCACCCTGAGCACTGAGCACCCAGCACCCCGAGCACTGAGCACCCAGCACCCAGAGCACTGAGCACTGAGCACCCTGAGTACTGAGCACTGAGGACCCTGAGCACTGAGCACCATGCACCCTGAGTACTGAGCACCCAGCACCCTGAGCACTGAGGACCGAGCACCCTGAGTACTAAGCACCCAGCACCCTGAGTACTGAGAAAACAGCACCCTGAGCACTGAGCACCCAGAACGCTGAGTACTGAGCACTGAGCACCCTGAGTACTGAGCACCGAGCACCCTGAGCACTGAGCACCCAGCACGCTGAGAACTGAGCACTGAGCACCCTGAGCGCTGAGCACCCAGCACCCTGAGTACTGAGCACCGAGCACCCTGAGTACTGAGCACCCAGCACTCTGAGCACTGAGCACCCAGCACCCTGAGCACTGAGACACCCAGCACCCCGAGCACTGAGCACCCAGCACCCCGAGTACTGAGCACCCAGCAACCTGAGAACCGAGCAGCCAGCACCCCGAGCGCTGAGCACCCAGCACCCTGAGCACTGAGCACCCAGCACCCTGAGTACTGAGCACTGAGCACCCCGAGTACTGAGCACCCAGCACCCCGAGCACTGAGCACCCAGCACCCTGAGTACTGAGCACCCAGCACCCTGAGTACTGAGCACCCAGCACCCTGAGCACTGAGCACCCAGCACACTGAGTACTAAGCACCCAACACCCCAAGCACTGAGCACCCTGAGTACTGAGCACCCAGCACCCCAAGCACTGAGCACCCCGAGCACTGAGCAGCCAGCACCCTGAGTACTGAGCACCGAGCACCCTGAGTACTGAGCTGCCAGCACCCTGAGTACTGAGCACCCAGCATACTGAGCACTGAGCACCCAGCACCCTGAGTACTGAGCACACAGCACCCTGAGCACTGAGCACCCAGCACCCTGAGTACTGAGCACCGAGCACCCTGAGTACTGAGCACCCATCACCCCGAGCACTGAGCACCCAGCACCCTGACCACTGAGCACCCAGCATACTGCGTACTGAGCACCCAGCACCCTGAGTACTGAGCACCCAGCACCCTGAGCACTGAGCACCCAGCACCCTGAGTACTGAGCATCCAGCACCCCGAGCACTGAGCACCCAGCACCCTGAGTACTGAGCACTGAGCACCCAGCACCCCGAGCACTGAGCACCCAGCACCCTGTGTACTGAGCACTGAGTACCCAGCACCCCGAGCACTGAGCACCCAGCACCCTGAGCACTGAGCACCCTGAGTACTGAGCACCCAGCACCCTGAGCACTGAGCACCCAGCACCCCGAGCACTGAGCACCCAGCACCCAGAGCACTGAGCACTGAGCACCCTGAGTACTGAGCACTGAGCACCCTGAGCACTGAGCACCGAGCACCCTGAGTACTGAGCACTGAGCACCCAACACCCCAAGCACTGAGCACCCTGAGCACTGAGCACCCAGCACCCCAAGCACTGAGCACCCTGAGTACTGAGCACCCAGCACCCTGAGTAATGAGCACCCAGCACCCTGAGTACTGAGCAACCAGCTCCCTGAGTACTGAGCACCCTGCACCCCGAGCACTGAGCACCCAGCACCCTGAGTACTGAGCACTGAGCACACAGCACCCCGAGCACTGAGCACCCAGCACCCTGTGTACTGAGCACTGAGTACCCAGTACCCCGAGCACTGCGACCCAGCACCCTGAGCACGGAGCACCCAGCACCTTGAGTACTGAGCACCCAGCACCCCGAGCATGGGGCACCCAGCACCCTGAGCACTGAGCACCCAGCACCCCGAGCAATGAGCACCCAGCACCCTGAGTACTGAGCATCCAGCACCCCGAGCACTGAGCACCCAGCACCCTGAGTACTGAGCACTGAGCACCCAGCACCCCGAGCACTGAGCACCCAGCACCCTGTGTACTGAGCACTGAGTACCCAGCACCCCGAGCACTGAGCACCCAGCACCCTGAGCACTGAGCACCCTGAGTACTGAGCACCCAGCACCCTGAGCACTGAGCACCCAGCACCCCGAGCACTGAGCACCCAGCACCCAGAGCACTGAGCACTGAGCACCCTGAGTACTGAGCACTGAGGACCCTGAGCACTGAGCACCATGCACCCTGAGTACTGAGCACCCAGCACCCTGAGCACTGAGGACCGAGCACCCTGAGTACTAAGCACCCAGCACCCTGAGTACTGAGAAAACAGCACCCTGAGCACTGAGCACCCAGAACGCTGAGTACTGAGCACTGAGCACCCTGAGTACTGAGCACCGAGCACCCTGAACACTGAGCACCCAGCACGCTGAGAACTGAGCACTGAGCACCCTGAGCGCTGAGCACCCAGCACCCTGAGTACTGAGCACCGAGCACCCTGAGTACTGAGCACCCAGCACTCTGAGCACTGAGCACCCAGCACCCTGAGCACTGAGACACCCAGCACCCCGAGCACTGAGCACCCAGCACCCCGAGTACTGAGCACCCAGCAACCTGAGAACCGAGCAGCCAGCACCCCGAGCGCTGAGCACCCAGCACCCTGAGCACTGAGCACCCAGCACCCTGAGTACTGAGCACTGAGCACCCCGAGTACTGAGCACCCAGCACCCCGAGCACTGAGCACCCAGCACCCTGAGTACTGAGCACCCAGCACCCTGAGTACTGAGCACCCAGCACCCTGAGCACTGAGCACCCAGCACACTGAGTACTAAGCACCCAACACCCCAAGCACTGAGCACCCTGAGTACTGAGCACCCAGCACCCCAAGCACTGAGCACCCCGAGCACTGAGCAGCCAGCACCCTGAGTACTGAGCACCGAGTACCCTGAGTACTGAGCTGCCAGCACCCTGAGTACTGAGCACCCAGCATACTGAGCACTGAGCACCAAGCACCCTGAGTACTGAGCACACAGCACCCTGAGCACTGAGCACCCAGCACCCTGAGTACTGAGCACCGAGCACCCTGAGTACTGAGCACCCATCACCCCGAGCACTGAGCACCCAGCACCCTGACCACTGAGCACCCAGCATACTGCGTACTGAGCACCCAGCACCCTGAGTACTGAGCACCCAGCACCCTGAGCACTGAGCACCCAGCACCCTGAGTACTGAGCATCCAGCACCCCGAGCACTGAGCACCCAGCACCCTGAGTACTGAGCACTGAGCACCCAGCACCCCGAGCACTGAGCACCCAGCACCCTGTGTACTGAGCACTGAGTACCCAGCACCCCGAGCACTGAGCACCCAGCACCCTGAGCACTGAGCACCCTGAGTACTGAGCACCCAGCACCCTGAGCACTGAGCACCCAGCACCCCGAGCACTGAGCACCCAGCACCCAGAGCACTGAGCACTGAGCACCCTGAGTACTGAGCACTGAGCACCCTGAGCACTGAGCACCGAGCACCCTGAGTACTGCGCACTGAGCACCCAACACCCCAAGCACTGAGCACCCTGAGCACTGAGCACCCAGCACCCCAAGCACTGAGCACCCTGAGTACTGAGCACCCAGCACCCTGAGTAATGAGCACCCAGCACCCTGAGTACTGAGCAACCAGCTCCCTGAGTACTGAGCACCCTGCACCCCGAGCACTGAGCACCCAGCACCCTGAGTACTGAGCACTGAGCACACAGCACCCCGAGCACTGAGCACCCAGCACCCTGTGTACTGAGCACTGAGTACCCAGTACCCCGAGCACTGCGACCCAGCACCCTGAGCACGGAGCACCCAGCACCTTGAGTACTGAGCACCCAGCACCCCGAGCATGGGGCACCCAGCACCCTGAGCACTGAGCACCCAGCACCCCGAGCAATGAGCACCCAGCACCCTGAGTACTGAGCACCGAGCACCCCGTGTACTGAGCACCCAGCAACCTGAGCACTGAGCACCCAGCACCCCCAGCAATGAGCACCCAGCACCCTGAGTACTGAGCACCCAGCACCCCGAGTACTGAGCACCCAGCAACCTGAGAACCGAGCAGCCAGCACCCCCAGCAATGAGCACCCAGCACCCTGAGTACTGAGCACCCAGCACCCCCAGCAATGAGCACCCAGCACCCTGAGTACTGAGCACCCAGCACCCCGAGTACTGAGCACCCAGCAACCTGAGAACCGAGCAGCCAGCACCCCGAGCGCTGAGCACCCAGCACCCTGAGCACTGAGCACCCAGCACCCTGAGTACTGAGCACTGAGCACCCCGAGTACTGAGCACCCAGCACCCCGAGCACTGAGCACCCAGCACCCTGAGTACTGAGCACCCAGCACCCTGAGCACTGAGCACCCAGCACCCTGAGTACTAAGCACCCAACACCCCAAGCACTGAGCACCCTGAGTACTGAGCACACAGCACCCCAGGCACTGAGCACCCCGAGCACTGAGCAGCCAGCACCCTGAGTACTGAGCACCGAGCACCCTGAGTACTGAGCTGCCAGCACCCTGAGTACTGAGCACCCAGCATACTGAGCACCGAGCACCCAGAGTACTGAGCACCCAGCATACTGAGCACTGAGCACCAAGCACCCTGAGTACTGAGCACACAGCACCCTGAGCACTGAGCACCCAGCACCCTGAGTACTGAGCACCGAGCACCCTGAGTACTGAGCACCCATCACCCCGAGCACTGAGCACCCAGCACCCTGACCACTGAGCACCCAGCATACTGCGTACTGAGCACCCAGCACCCTGAGTACTGAGCACCCAGCACCCTGAGCACTGAGCACCCAGCACCCTGAGTACTGAGCATCCAGCACCCCGAGCACTGAGCACCCAGCACCCTGAGTACTGAGCACTGAGCACCCAGCACCCCGAGCACTGAGCACCCAGCACCCTGTGTACTGAGCACTGAGTACCCAGCACCCCGAGCACTGAGCACCCAGCACCCTGAGCACTGAGCACCCTGAGTACTGAGCACCCAGCACCCTGAGCACTGAGCACCCAGCACCCCGAGCACTGAGCACCCAGCACCCAGAGCACTGAGCACTGAGCACCCTGAGTACTGAGCACTGAGCACCCTGAGCACTGAGCACCGAGCACCCTGAGTACTGCGCACTGAGCACCCAACACCCCAAGCACTGAGCACCCTGAGCACTGAGCACCCAGCACCCCAAGCACTGAGCACCCTGAGTACTGAGCACCCAGCACCCTGAGTAATGAGCACCCAGCACCCTGAGTACTGAGCAACCAGCTCCCTGAGTACTGAGCACCCTGCACCCCGAGCACTGAGCACCCAGCACCCTGAGTACTGAGCACTGAGCACACAGCACCCCGAGCACTGAGCACCCAGCACCCTGTGTACTGAGCACTGAGTACCCAGTACCCCGAGCACTGCGACCCAGCACCCTGAGCACGGAGCACCCAGCACCTTGAGTACTGAGCACCCAGCACCCCGAGCATGGGGCACCCAGCACCCTGAGCACTGAGCACCCAGCACCCCGAGCAATGAGCACCCAGCACCCTGAGTACTGAGCACCGAGCACCCCGTGTACTGAGCACCCAGCAACCTGAGCACTGAGCACCCAGCACCCCCAGCAATGAGCACCCAGCACCCTGAGTACTGAGCACCCAGCACCCCGAGTACTGAGCACCCAGCAACCTGAGAACCGAGCAGCCAGCACCCCCAGCAATGAGCACCCAGCACCCTGAGTACTGAGCACCCAGCACCCCCAGCAATGAGCACCCAGCACCCTGAGTACTGAGCACCCAGCACCCCGAGTACTGAGCACCCAGCAACCTGAGAACCGAGCAGCCAGCACCCCGAGCGCTGAGCACCCAGCACCCTGAGCACTGAGCACCCAGCACCCTGAGTACTGAGCACTGAGCACCCCGAGTACTGAGCACCCAGCACCCCGAGCACTGAGCACCCAGCACCCTGAGTACTGAGCACCCAGCACCCTGAGCACTGAGCACCCAGCACCCTGAGTACTAAGCACCCAACACCCCAAGCACTGAGCACCCTGAGTACTGAGCACACAGCACCCCAGGCACTGAGCACCCCGAGCACTGAGCAGCCAGCACCCTGAGTACTGAGCACCGAGCACCCTGAGTACTGAGCTGCCAGCACCCTGAGTACTGAGCACCCAGCATACTGAGCACCGAGCACCCAGCACCCTGAGTACTGAGCACACAGCACCCTGAGCACTGAGCACCCAGCACCCTGAGTACTGAGCATCCAGCACCCCGAGCACTGAGCACCCAGCACCCTGAGTACTGAGCACTGAGCACCCAGCACCCCGAGCACTGAGCACCCAGCACCCTGTGTACTGAGCACTGAGTACCCAGCACCCCGAGCACTGAGCACCCAGCACCCTGAGCACTGAGCACCCTGAGTACTGAGCACCCAGCACCCTGAGCACTGAGCACCCAGCACCCCGAGCACTGAGCACCCAGCACCCAGAGCACTGAGCACTGAGCACCCTGAGTACTGAGCACTGAGCACCCTGAGCACTGAGCACCGAGCACCCTGAGTACTGAGCACTGAGCACCCAACACCCCAACCACTGAGCACCCTGAGCACTGAGCACCCAGCACCCCAAGCACTGAGCACCCTGAGTACTGAGCACCCAGCACCCTGAGTAATGAGCACCCAGCACCCTGAGTACTGAGCACCCAGCTCCCTGAGTACTGAGCACCCTGCACCCCGAGCACTGAGCACCCAGCACCCTGAGTACTGAGCACTGAGCACACAGCACCCCGAGCACTGAGCACCCAGCACCCTGTGTACTGAGCACTGAGTACCCAGTACCCCGAGCACTGCGACCCAGCACCCTGAGCACGGAGCACCCAGCACCCCGAGTACTGAGCACCCAGCACCCCGAGCATGGGGCACCCAGCACCCTGAGCACTGAGCACCCAGCACCCCGAGCAATGAGCACCCAGCACCCTGAGTACTGAGCACCGAGCACCCCGTGTACTGAGCACCCAGCAACCTGAGCACTGAGCACCCAGCACCCCCAGCAATGAGCACCCAGCACCCTGAGTACTGAGCACCCAGCACCCCGAGTACTGAGCACCGAGCAACCTGAGAACCGAGCAGCCAGCACCCCCAGCAATGAGCACCCAGCACCCTGAGTACTGAGCACCCAGCACCCCCAGCAATGAGCACCCAGCACCCTGAGTACTGAGCACCCAGCACCCCGAGTACTGAGCACCCAGCAACCTGAGAACCGAGCAGCCAGCACCCCGAGCGCTGAGCACCCAGCACCCTGAGCACTGAGCACCCAGCACCCTGAGTACTGAGCACTGAGCACCCCGAGTACTGAGCACCCAGCACCCCGAGCACTGAGCACCCAGCACCCTGAGTACTGAGCACCCAGCACCCTGAGCACTGAGCACCCAGCACCCTGAGTACTAAGCACCCAACACCCCAAGCACTGAGCACCCTGAGTACTGAGCACCCAGCACCCCAAGCACTGAGCACCCCGAGCACTGAGCAGCCAGTACCCTGAGTACTGAACACCGAGCACCCTGAGTACTGAGCAGCCAGCACCCTGAGAACTGAGCACCCAGCATACTGAGCACCGAGCACCCAGCACCCTGAGTACTGAGCACACAGCACCCTGAGCACTGAGCACCGAGCACCCTGAGTACTGAGCACCGAGCACCCTGAGTACTGAGCACCCAGCACCCCGAGCACTGAGCACCCAGCACCCTGAGCACTGAGCACCCAGCATACTGAGTACTGAGCACTGAGCACCCAGCACCCCGAGCACTGAGCACCCAGCACCCTGAGTACTGAGCACTGAGCACCCAGCACCCCGAGCACTGAGCACCCAGCACCCTGTGTACTGAGCACTGAGTACCCAGCACCCCGAGCACTGAGCACCCAGCACCCTGAGCACTGAGCACCCTGAGTACTGAGCACCCAGCACCCTGAGCACTGAGCACCCAGCACCCCGAGCACTGAGCACCCAGCACCCAGAGCACTGAGCACTGAGCACCCTGAGTACTGAGCACTGAGCACCCTGAGCACTGAGCACCGAGCACCCTGAGTACTGAGCACTGAGCACCCAACACCCCAAGCACTGAGCACCCTGAGCACTGAGCACCCAGCACCCCAAGCACTGAGCACCCTGAGTACTGAGTACCCAGCACCCTGAGTAATGAGCACCCAGCACCCTGAGTACCGAGCACCCAGCTCCCTGAGTACTGAGCACCCTGCACCCCGAGCACTGAGCACCCAGCACCCTGAGTACTGAGCACTGAGCACACAGCACCCCGAGCACTGAGCACCCAGCACCCTGTGTACTGAGCACTGAGTACCCAGTACCCCGAGCACTGCGACCCAGCACCCTGAGCACGGAGCACCCAGCACCCCGAGTACTGAGCACCCAGCACCCCGAGCATGGGGCACCCAGCACCCTGAGCACTGAGCACCCAGCACCCCGAGCAATGAGAACACAGCACCCTGAGTACTGAGCACCGAGCACCCCGTGTACTGAGCACCCAGCAACCTGAGCACTGAGCACCCAGCACCCCCAGCAATGAGCACCCAGCACCCTGAGTACTGAGCACCCAGCACCCCGAGTACTGAGCACCCAGCAACCTGAGAACCGAGCAGCCAGCACCCCCAGCAATGAGCACCCAGCACCCTGAGTACTGAGCACCCAGCACCCCCAGCAATGAGCACCCAGCACCCTGAGTACTGAGCACCCAGCACCCCGAGTACTGAGCACCCAGCAACCTGAGAACCGAGCAGCCAGCACCCCCAGCAATGAGCACCCAGCACCCTGAGTACTGAGCACCCAGCACCCCCAGCAATGAGCACCCAGCACTCCGAGCATGGGGCACCCAGCACCCTGAGCACTGAGCACCCAGCACCCCGAGCAATGAGAACCCAGCACCCTGAGTACTGAGCACCGAGCACCCCGTGTACTGAGCACCCAGCAACCTGAGCACTGAGCACCCAGCACCCCCAGCAATGAGCACCCAGCACCCTGAGTACTGAGCACCCAGCACCCCGAGTACTGAGCACCCAGCAACCTGAGAACCGAGCAGCCAGCACCCCCAGCAATGAGCACCCAGCACCCTGAGTACTGAGCACCCAGCACCCCGAGCACTGAGCACCCAGCACCCTGAGTACTGAGCACCCAGCACCCTGAGCACTGAGCACCGAGCACCCTGAGTACTGAGCACCCAGCACCCCGAGCACTGAGCACCCAGCACCCTGACCACTGAGCACCCAGCATACTGCGTACTGAGCACCCAGCACCCTGAGTACTGAGCACCCAGCACCCTGAGCACTGAGCACCCAGCACCCTGAGTACTGAGCATGCAGCACCCCGAGCACTGAGCACCCAGCACCCTGAGTACTGAGCACTGAGCACCCAGCACCCCGAGCACTGAGCACCCAGCACCCTGTGTACTGAGCACTGAGTACCCAGCACCCCGAGCACTGAGCACCCAGCACCCTGAGCACTGAGCACCCTGAGTACTGAGCACCCAGCACCCTGAGCACTGAGCACCCAGCACCCCGAGCACTGAGCACCCAGCACCCAGAGCACTGAGCACTGAGCACCCTGAGTACTGAGCACTGAGCACTGAGCACCGAGCACCCTGAGTACTGAGCACTGAGCACCCAACACCCCAAGCACTGAGCACCCTGAGCACTGAGCACCCAGCACCCCAAGCACTGAGCACCCTGAGTACTGAGCACCCAGCACCCTGAGTAATGAGCACCCAGCACCCTGAGTACTGAGCACCCAGCTCCCTGAGTACTGAGCACCCTGCACCCCGAGCACTGAGCACCCAGCACCCTGAGTACTGAGCACTGAGCACACAGCACCCCGAGCACTGAGCACCCAGCACCCTGTGTACTGAGCACTGAGTACCCAGTACCCCGAGCACTGCGACCCAGCACCCTGAGCACGGAGCACCCAGCACCTTGAGTACTGAGCACCCAGCACCCCGAGCATGGGGCACCCAGCACCCTGAGCACTGAGCACCCAGCACCCCGAGCAATGAGCACCCAGCACCCTGAGTACTGAGCACCGAGCACCCCGTGTACTGAGCACCCAGCAACCTGAGCACTGAGCACCCAGCACCCCCAGCAATGAGCACCCAGCACCCTGAGTACTGAGCACCCAGCACCCCGAGTACTGAGCACCCAGCAACCTGAGAACCGAGCAGCCAGCACCCCCAGCAATGAGCACCCAGCACCCTGAGTACTGAGCACCCAGCACCCCCAGCAATGAGCACCCAGCACCCTGAGTACTGAGCACCCAGCACCCCGAGTACTGAGCACCCAGCAACCTGAGAACCGAGCAGCCAGCACCCCGAGCGCTGAGCACCCAGCACCCTGAGCACTGAGCACCCAGCACGCTGAGTACTGAGCACTGAGCACCCCGAGTACTGAGCACCCAGTACCCCGAGCACTGAGCACCCAGCACCCTGAGTACTGAGCACCCAGCACCCTGAGCACTGAGCACCCAGCACCCTGAGTACTAAGCACCCAACACCCCAAGCACTGAGCACCCTGAGTACTGAGCACCCAGCACCCCAAGCACTGAGCACCCCGAGCACTGAGCAGCCAGCACCCTGAGTACTGAGCACCGAGCACCCTGAGTACTGAGCTGCCAGCACCCTGAGTACTGAGCACCCAGCATACTGAGCTCCGAGCACCCAGCACCCTGAGTACTGAGCACACAGCACCCTGAGCACTGAGCACCCAGCACCCTGAGTACTGAGCACCGAGCACCCTGAGTACTGAGCACCCAGCACCCCGAGCACTGAGCACCCAGCACCCTGACCACTGAGCACCCAGCATACTGCGTACTGAGCACCCAGCACCCTGAGTACTGAGCACCCAGCACCCTGAGCACTGAGCACCCAGCACCCTGAGTACTGAGCATCCAGCACCCCGAGCACTGAGCACCCAGCACCCTGAGTACTGAGCACTGAGCACCCAGCACCCCGAGCACTGAGCACCCAGCACCCTGTGTACTGAGCACTGAGTACCCAGCACCCCGAGCACTGAGCACCCAGCACCCTGAGCACTGAGCACCCTGAGTACTGAGCACCCAGCACCCTGAGCACTGAGCACCCAGCACCCCGAGCACTGAGCACCCAGCACCCAGAGCACTGAGCACTGAGCACCCTGAGTACTGAGCACTGAGCACCCTGAGCACTGAGCACCGAGCACCCTGAGTACTGAGCACTGAGCACCCAACACCCCAAGCACTGAGCACCCTGAGCACTGAGCACCCAGCACCCCAAGCACTGAGCACCCTGAGTACTGAGCACCCAGCACCCTGAGTAATGAGCACCCAGCACCCTGAGTACCGAGCACCCAGCTCCCTGAGTACTGAGCACCCTGCACCCCGAGCACTGAGCACCCAGCACCCTGAGTACTGAGCACTGAGCACACAGCACCCCGAGCACTGAGCACCCAGCACCCTGTGTACTGAGCACTGAGTACCCAGTACCCCGAGCACTGCGACCCAGCACCCTGAGCACGGAGCACCCAGCACCCCGAGTACTGAGCACCCAGCACCCCGAGCATGGGGCACCCAGCACCCTGAGCACTGAGCACCCAGCACCCCGAGCAATGAGAACCCAGCACCCTGAGTACTGAGCACCGAGCACCCCGTGTACTGAGCACCCAGCAACCTGAGCACTGAGCACCCAGCACCCCCAGCAATGAGCACCCAGCACCCTGAGTACTGAGCACCCAGCACCCCGAGTACTGAGCACCCAGCAACCTGAGAACCGAGCAGCCAGCACCCCCAGCAATGAGCACCCAGCACCCTGAGTACTGAGCACCCAGCACCCCCAGCAATGAGCACCCAGCACCCTGAGTACTGAGCACCCAGCACCCCGAGTACTGAGCACCCAGCAACCTGAGAACCGAGCAGCCAGCACCCCCAGCAATGAGCACCCAGCACCCTGAGTACTGAGCACCCAGCACCCCCAGCAATGAGCACCCAGCACTCCGAGCATGGGGCACCCAGCACCCTGAGCACTGAGCACCCAGCACCCCGAGCAATGAGAACCCAGCACCCTGAGTACTGAGCACCGAGCACCCCGTGTACTGAGCACCCAGCAACCTGAGCACTGAGCACCCAGCACCCCCAGCAATGAGCACCCAGCACCCTGAGTACTGAGCACCCAGCACCCCGAGTACTGAGCACCCAGCAACCTGAGAACCGAGCAGCCAGCACCCCCAGCAATGAGCACCCAGCACCCTGAGTACTGAGCACCCAGCACCCCGAGCACTGAGCACCCAGCACCCTGAGTACTGAGCACCCAGCACCCTGAGCACTGAGCACCGAGCACCCTGAGTACTGAGCACCCAGCACCCCGAGCACTGAGCACCCAGCACCCTGACCACTGAGCACCCAGCATACTGCGTACTGAGCACCCAGCACCCTGAGTACTGAGCACCCAGCACCCTGAGCACTGAGCACCCAGCACCCTGAGTACTGAGCATGCAGCACCCCGAGCACTGAGCACCCAGCACCCTGAGTACTGAGCACTGAGCACCCAGCACCCCGAGCACTGAGCACCCAGCACCCTGTGTACTGAGCACTGAGTACCCAGCACCCCGAGCACTGAGCACCCAGCACCCTGAGCACTGAGCACCCTGAGTACTGAGCACCCAGCACCCTGAGCACTGAGCACCCAGCACCCCGAGCACTGAGCACCCAGCACCCAGAGCACTGAGCACTGAGCACCCTGAGTACTGAGCACTGAGCACTGAGCACCGAGCACCCTGAGTACTGAGCACTGAGCACCCAACACCCCAAGCACTGAGCACCCTGAGCACTGAGCACCCAGCACCCCAAGCACTGAGCACCCTGAGTACTGAGCACCCAGCACCCTGAGTAATGAGCACCCAGCACCCTGAGTACTGAGCACCCAGCTCCCTGAGTACTGAGCACCCTGCACCCCGAGCACTGAGCACCCAGCACCCTGAGTACTGAGCACTGAGCACACAGCACCCCGAGCACTGAGCACCCAGCACCCTGTGTACTGAGCACTGAGTACCCAGTACCCCGAGCACTGCGACCCAGCACCCTGAGCACGGAGCACCCAGCACCTTGAGTACTGAGCACCCAGCACCCCGAGCATGGGGCACCCAGCACCCTGAGCACTGAGCACCCAGCACCCCGAGCAATGAGCACCCAGCACCCTGAGTACTGAGCACCGAGCACCCCGTGTACTGAGCACCCAGCAACCTGAGCACTGAGCACCCAGCACCCCCAGCAATGAGCACCCAGCACCCTGAGTACTGAGCACCCAGCACCCCGAGTACTGAGCACCCAGCAACCTGAGAACCGAGCAGCCAGCACCCCCAGCAATGAGCACCCAGCACCCTGAGTACTGAGCACCCAGCACCCCCAGCAATGAGCACCCAGCACCCTGAGTACTGAGCACCCAGCACCCCGAGTACTGAGCACCCAGCAACCTGAGAACCGAGCAGCCAGCACCCCGAGCGCTGAGCACCCAGCACCCTGAGCACTGAGCACCCAGCACGCTGAGTACTGAGCACTGAGCACCCCGAGTACTGAGCACCCAGCACCCCGAGCACTGAGCACCCAGCACCCTGAGTACTGAGCACCCAGCACCCTGAGCACTGAGCACCCAGCACCCTGAGTACTAAGCACCCAACACCCCAAGCACTGAGCACCCTGAGTACTGAGCACCCAGCACCCCAAGCACTGAGCACCCCGAGCACTGAGCAGCCAGCACCCTGAGTACTGAGCACCGAGCACCCTGAGTACTGAGCTGCCAGCACCCTGAGTACTGAGCACCCAGCATACTGAGCTCCGAGCACCCAGCACCCTGAGTACTGAGCACACAGCACCCTGAGCACTGAGCACCCAGCACCCTGAGTACTGAGCACCGAGCACCCTGAGTACTGAGCACCCAGCACCCCGAGCACTGAGCACCCAGCACCCTGACCACTGAGCACCCAGCATACTGCGTACTGAGCACCCAGCACCCTGAGTACTGAGCACCCAGCACCCTGAGCACTGAGCACCCAGCACCCTGAGTACTGAGCATCCAGCACCCCGAGCACTGAGCACCCAGCACCCTGAGTACTGAGCACTGAGCACCCAGCACCCCGAGCACTGAGCACCCAGCACCCTGTGTACTGAGCACTGAGTACCCAGCACCCCGAGCACTGAGCACCCAGCACCCTGAGCACTGAGCACCCTGAGTACTGAGCACCCAGCACCCTGAGCACTGAGCACCCAGCACCCCGAGCACTGAGCACCCAGCACCCAGAGCACTGAGCACTGAGCACCCTGAGTACTGAGCACTGAGCACCCTGAGCACTGAGCACCGAGCACCCTGAGTACTGAGCACTGAGCACCCAACACCCCAAGCACTGAGCACCCTGAGCACTGAGCACCCAGCACCCCAAGCACTGAGCACCCTGAGTACTGAGCACCCAGCACCCTGAGTAATGAGCACCCAGCACCCTGAGTACTGAGCACCCAGCTCCCTGAGTACTGAGCACCCTGCACCCCGAGCACTGAGCACCCAGCACCCTGAGTACTGAGCACTGAGCACACAGCACCCCGAGCACTGAGCACCCAGCACCCTGTGTACTGAGCACTGAGTCCCCAGTACCCCGAGCACTGCGACCCAGCACCCTGAGCACGGAGCACCCAGCACCCCGAGTACTGAGCACCCAGCACCCCGAGCAATGAGCACCCAGCACCCTGAGTACTGAGCACCGAGCACCCCGTGTACTGAGCACCCAGCAACCTGAGCACTGAGCACCCAGCACCCCCAGCAATGAGCACCCAGCACCCTGAGTACTGAGCACCCAGCACCCCGAGTACTGAGCACCCAGCAACCTGAGAACCGAGCAGCCAGCACCCCCAGCAATGAGCACCCAGCACCCTGAGTACTGAGCACCCAGCACCCCCAGCAATGAGCACCCAGCACCCTGAGTACTGAGCACCCAGCACCCCGAGTACTGAGCACCCAGCAACCTGAGAACCGAGCAGCCAGCACCCCGAGCGCTGAGCACCCAGCACCCTGAGCACTGAGCACCCAGCACCCTGAGTACTGAGCACTGAGCACCCCGAGTACTGAGCACCCAGCACCACGAGCACTGAGCACCCAGAACCCTGAGTACTGAGCACCCAGCACCCTGAGCACTGAGCACCCAGCACCCTGAGTACTAAGCACCCAACACCCCAAGCACTGAGCACCCTGAGTACTGAGCACCCAGCACCCCAAGCACTGAGCACCCCGAGCACTGAGCAGCCAGTACCCTGAGTACTGAGCACCGAGCACCCTGAGTACTGAGCTGCCAGCACCCTGAGAACTGAGCACCCAGCATACTGAGCACCGAGCACCCAGCACCCTGAGTACTGAGCACACAGCACCCTGAGCACTGAGCACCCAGCACCCTGAGTACTGAGCACCGAGCACCCTGAGTACTGAGCACCCAGCACCCCGAGCACTGAGCACCCAGCACCCTGAGCACTGAGCACCCAGCATACTGAGTACTGAGCACCCAGCACCCTGAGCACTGAGCACCCAGCACCCTCAGCACTGAGCACCCAGCACCCTGAGTACTGAGCATCCAGCACCCCGAGCACTGAGCACCCAGCACCCTGAGTACTGAGCACTGAGCACCCAGCACCCCGAGCACTGAGCACCCAGCACCCTGTGTACTGAGCACTGAGTACCCAGCACCCCGAGCACTGAGCACCCAGCACCCTGAGCACTGACCACCCTGAGTACTGAGCACCCAGCACCCTGAGCACTGAGCACCCAGCACCACGAGCACTGAGCACACAGCAACCAGAGCACTGAGCACTGAGCACCCTGAGTACTGAGCACTGAGCACCCTGAGCACTGAGCACCGAGCACCCTGAGTACTGAGCACTGAGCACCCAACACCCCAAGCACTGAGCACCCTGAGCACTGAGCACCCAGCACCCCAAGCACTGAGCACCCTGAGTACTGAGCACCCAGCACCCTGAGTACTGAGCACCCAGCACCCTGAGTACTGAGCACCCAGCACCCTGAGCACTGAGCACCCAGCACCCTGAGTACTAAGCACCCAACACCCCAAGCACTGAGCACCCTGAGTACTGAGCACCCAGCACCCCAAGCACTGAGCACCCCGAGCACTGAGCAGCCAGCACCCTGAGTACTGAGCACCGAGCACCCTGAGTACTGAGCTGCCAGCACCCTGAGAACTGAGCACCCAGCATACTGAGCACCGAGCACCCAGCACCCTGAGTACTGAGCACACAGCACCCTGAGCACTGAGCACCCAGCACCCTGAGTACTGAGCACCGAGCACCCTGAGTACTGAGCACCCAGCACCCCGAGCACTGAGCACCCAGCACCCTGAGCACTGAGCACCCAGCATACTGCGTACTGGGCACCCAGCACCCTGAGTACTGAGCACCCAGCACCCTGAGCACTGAGTACCCAGCACCCCGAGCACTGAGCACCCAGCACCCTGAGCACTGAGCACCCTGAGTACTGAGCACCCAGCACCCTGAGCACTGAGCACCCAGCACCCCGAGCACTGAGCACCCAGCACCCAGAGCACTGAGCACTGAGCACCCTGAGTACTGAGCACTGAGCACCCTGAGCACTGAGCACCGAGCACCCTGAGTACTGAGCACTGAGCACCCAACACCCCAAGCACTGAGCACCCTGAGCACTGAGCACCCAGCACCCCAAGCACTGAGCACCCTGAGTACTGAGCACCCAGCACCCTGAGTAATGAGCACCCAGCACCCTGAGTACTGAGCACCCAGCTCCCTGAGTACTGAGCACCCTGCACCCCGAGCACTGAGCACCCAGCACCCTGAGTACTGAGCACTGAGCACACAGCACCCCGAGCACTGAGCACCCAGCACCCTGTGTACTGAGCACTGAGTACCCAGTACCCCGAGCACTGCGACCCAGCACCCTGAGCACGGAGCACCCAGCACCTTGAGTACTGAGCACCCAGCACTCCGAGCATGGGGCACCCAGCACCCTGAGCACTGAGCACCCAGCACCCCGAGCAATGAGCACCCAGCACCCTGAGTACTGAGCACTGAGCACCCCGTGTACTGAGCACCCAGCAACCTGAGCACTGAGCACCCAGCACCCCCAGCAATGAGCACCCAGCACCCTGAGTACTGAGCACCCAGCACCCCGAGTACTGAGCACCCAGCAACCTGAGAACCGAGCAGCCAGCACCCCCAGCAATGAGCACCCAGCACCCTGAGTACTGAGCACCCAGCACCCCCAGCAATGAGCACCCAGCACCCTGAGTACTGAGCACCCAGCACCCCGAGTACTGAGCACCCAGCAACCTGAGAACCGAGCAGCCAGCACCCCGAGCGCTGAGCACCCAGCACCCTGAGCACTGAGCACCCAGCACCCTGAGTACTGAGCACTGAGCACCCCGAGTACTGAGCACCCAGCACCCCGAGCACTGAGCACCCAGCACCCTGAGTACTGAGCACCCAGCACCCTGAGCACTGAGCACCCAGCACCCTGAGTACTAAGCACCCAACACCCCAAGCACTGAGCACCCTGAGTACTGAGCACCCAGCACCCCAAGCACTGAGCACCCCGAGCACTGAGCAGCCAGCACCCTGAGTACTGAGCACCGAGCACCCTGAGTACTAAGCTGCCAGCACCCTGAGTACTGAGCACCCAGCATACTGAGCACCGAGCACCCAGCACCCTGAGTACTGAGCACACAGCACCCTGAGCACTGAGCACCCAGCACCCTGAGTACTGAGCACCGAGCACCCTGAGTACTGAGCACCCAGCACCCCGAGCACTGAGCACCCAGCACCCTGACCACTGAGCACCCAGCATACTGCGTACTGAGCACCCAGCACCCTGAGTACTGAGCACCCAGCACCCTGAGCACTGAGCACCCAGCACCCTGAGTACTGAGCATCCAGGACCCCGAGCACTGAGCACCCAGCACCCTGAGTACTGAGCACTGAGCACCCAGCACCCCGAGCACTGAGCACCCAGCACCCTGTGTACTGAGCACTGAGTACCCAGCACCCCGAGCACTGAGCACCCAGCACCCTGAGCACTGAGCACCCTGAGTACTGAGCACCCAGCACCCTGAGCACTGAGCACCCAGCACCCCGAGCACTGAGCACCCAGCACCCAGAGCACTGAGCACTGAGCACCCTGAGTACTGAGCACTGAGCACCCTGAGCACTGAGCACCGAGCACCCTGAGTACTGAGCACTGAGCACCCAACACCCCAAGCACTGAGCACCCTGAGCACTGAGCACCCAGCACCCCAAGCACTGAGCACCCTGAGTACTGAGCACCCAGCACCCTGAGTAATGAGCACCCAGCACCCTGAGTACTGAGCACCCAGCTCCCTGAGTACTGAGCACCCTGCACCCCGAGCACTGAGCACCCAGCACCCTGAGTACTGAGCACTGAGCACACAGCACCCCGAGCACTGAGCACCCAGCACCCTGTTTACTGAGCACTGAGTACCCAGTACCCCGAGCACTGCGACCCAGCACCCTGAGCACGGAGCACCCAGCACCCCGAGTACTGAGCACCCAGCACCCCGAGCATGGGGCACCCAGCACCCTGAGCACTGAGAACCCAGCACCCCGAGCAATGAGCACCCAGCACCCTGAGTACTGAGCACCGAGCACCCCGTGTACTGAGCACCCAGCAACCTGAGCACTGAGCACCCAGCACCCCCAGCAATGAGCACCCAGCACCCTGAGTACTGAGCACCCAGCACCCCGAGTACTGAGCACCCAGCAACCTGAGAACCGAGCAGCCAGCACCCCCAGCAATGAGCACCCAGCACCCTGAGTACTGAGCACCCAGCACCCCCAGCAATGAGCACCCAGCACCCTGAGTACTGAGCACCCAGCACCCCGAGTACTGAGCACCCAGCAACCTGAGAACCGAGCAGCCAGCACCCCGAGCGCTGAGCACCCAGCACCCTGAGCACTGAGCACCCAGCACCCTGAGTACTGAGCACTGAGCACCCCGAGTACTGAGCACCCAGCACCCCGAGCACTGAGCACCCAGAACCCTGAGTACTGAGCACCCAGCACCCTGAGCACTGAGCACCCAGCACCCTGAGTACTAAGCACCCAACACCCCAAGCACTGAGCACCCTGAGTACTGAGCACCCAGCACCCCAAGCACTGAGCACCCCGAGCACTGAGCAGCCAGTACCCTGAGTACTGAGCCCCGAGCACCCTGAGTACTGAGCAGCCAGCACCCTGAGAACTGAGCACCCAGCATACTGAGCACCGAGCACCCAGCACCCTGAGTACTGAGCACAAAGCACCCTGAGCACTGAGCACCCAGCACCCTGAGTACTGAGCAGCGAGCACCCTGAGTACTGAGCACCCAGCACCCCGAGCACTGAGCACCCAGCACCCTGAGCACTGAGCACCCAGCATACTGAGTACTGAGCACCCAGCACCCTGAGCACTGAGCACCCAGCACCCTCAGCACTGAGCACCCAGCACCCTGAGTACTGAGCATCCAGCACCCCGAGCACTGAGCACCCAGCACCCTGAGTACTGAGCACTGAGCACCCAGCACCCCGAGCACTGAGCACCCAGCACCCTGTGTACTGAGCACTGAGTACCCAGCACCCCGAGCACTGAGCACCCAGCACCCTGAGCACTGAGCACCCTGAGTACTGAGCACCCAGCACCCTGAGCACTGAGCACCCAGCACCACGAGCACTGAGCACCCAGCACCCAGAGCACTGAGCACTGAGCACCCTGAGTACTGAGCACTGAGCACCCTGAGCACTGAGCACCGAGCACCCTGAGTACTGAGCACTGAGCACCCAACACCCCAAGCACTGAGCACCCTGAGCACTGAGCACCCAGCACCCCAAGCACTGAGCACCCTGAGTACTGAGCACCCAGCACCCTGAGTACTGAGCACCCAGCACCCTGAGTACTGAGCACCCAGCACCCTGAGCACTGAGCACCCAGCACCCTGAGTACTAAGCACCCAACACCCCAAGCACTGAGCACCCTGAGTACTGAGCACCCAGCACCCCAAGCACTGAGCACCCCGAGCACTGAGCAGCCAGCACCCTGAGTACTGAGCACCGAGCACCCTGAGTACTGAGCTGCCAGCACCCTGAGAACTGAGCACCCAGCATACTGAGCACCGAGCACCCAGCACCCTGAGTACTGAGCACACAGCACCCTGAGCACTGAGCACCCAGCACCCTGAGTACTGAGCACCGAGCACCCTGAGTACTGAGCACCCAGCACCCCGAGCACTGAGCACCCAGCACCCTGAGCACTGAGCACCCAGCATACTGCGTACTGGGCACCCAGCACCCTGAGTACTGAGCACCCAGCACCCTGAGCACTGAGCACCCAGCACCCTGAGTACTGAGCATCCAGCACCCCGAGCACTGAGCACCCAGCACCCTGAGTACTGAGCACTGAGCACCCAGCACCCCGAGCACTGAGCACCCAGCACCCAGAGCACTGAGCACTGAGCACCCTGAGTACTGAGCACTGAGGACCCTGAGCACTGAGCACCATGCACCCTGAGTACTGAGCACCCAGCACCCTGAGCACTGAGGACCGAGCACCCTGAGTACTAAGCACCCAGCACCCTGAGTACTGAGAAAACAGCATCCTGAGCACTGAGCACCCAGAACGCTGAGTACTGAGCACTGAGCACCCTGAGTACTGAGCACCGAGCACCCTGAGCACTGAGCACCCAGCACGCTGAGAACTGAGCACTGAGCACCCTGAGCGCTGAGCACCCAGCACCCTGAGTACTGAGCACCGAGCACCCTGAGTACTGAGCACCCAGCACTCTGAGCACTGAGCACCCAGCACCCTGAGCACTGAGACACCCAGCACCCCGAGCACTGAGCACCCAGCACCCCGAGTACTGAGCACCCAGCAACCTGAGAACCGAGCAGCCAGCACCCCGAGCGCTGAGCACCCAGCACCCTGAGCACTGAGCACCCAGCACCCTGAGTACTGAGCACTGAGCACCCCGAGTACTGAGCACCCAGCACCCCGAGCACTGAGCACCCAGCACCCTGAGTACTGAGCACCCAGCACCCTGAGTACTGAGCACCCAGCACCCTGAGCACTGAGCACCCAGCACACTGAGTACTAAGCACCCAACACCCCAAGCACTGAGCACCCTGAGTACTGAGCACCCAGCACCCCAAGCACTGAGCACCCCGAGCACTGAGCAGCCAGCACCCTGAGTACTGAGCACCGAGCACCCTGAGTACTGAGCTGCCAGCACCCTGAGTACTGAGCACCCAGCATACTGAGCACTGAGCACCCAGCACCCTGAGTACTGAGCACACAGCACCCTGAGCACTGAGCACCCAGCACCCTGAGTACTGAGCACCGAGCACCCTGAGTACTGAGCACCCATCACCCCGAGCACTGAGCACCCAGCACCCTGACCACTGAGCACCCAGCATACTGCGTACTGAGCACCCAGCACCCTGAGTACTGAGCACCCAGCACCCTGAGCACTGAGCACCCAGCACCCTGAGTACTGAGCATCCAGCACCCCGAGCACTGAGCACCCAGCACCCTGAGTACTGAGCACTGAGCACCCAGCACCCCGAGCACTGAGCACCCAGCACCCTGTGTACTGAGCACTGAGTACCCAGCACCCCGAGCACTGAGCACCCAGCACCCTGAGCACTGAGCACCCTGAGTACTGAGCACCCAGCACCCTGAGCACTGAGCACCCAGCACCCTGAGCACTGAGCACCCAGCACCCAGAGCACTGAGCACTGAGCACCCTGAGTACTGAGCACTGAGCACCCTGAGCACTGAGCACCGAGCACCCTGAGTACTGAGCACTGAGCACCCAACACCCCAAGCACTGAGCACCCTGAGCACTGAGCACCCAGCACCCCAAGCACTGAGCACCCTGAGTACTGAGCACCCAGCACCCTGAGTAATGAGCACCCAGCACCCTGAGTACTGAGCACCCAGCTCCCTGAGTACTGAGCACCCTGCACCCCGAGCACTGAGCACCCAGCACCCTGAGTACTGAGCACTGAGCACACAGCACCCCGAGCACTGAGCACCCAGCACCCTGTGTACTGAGCACTGAGTACCCAGTACCCCGAGCACTGCGACCCAGCACCCTGAGCACGGAGCACCCAGCACCTTGAGTACTGAGCACAAAGCACCCCGAGCATGGGGCACCCAGCACCCTGAGCACTGAGCACCCAGCACCCCGAGCAATGAGCACCCAGCACCCTGAGTACTGAGCACCGAGCACCCCGTGTACTGAGCACCCAGCAACCTGAGCACTGAGCACCCAGCACCCCCAGCAATGAGCACCCAGCACCCTGAGTACTGAGCACCCAGCACCCCGAGTACTGAGCACCCAGCAACCTGAGAACCGAGCAGCCAGCACCCCCAGCAATGAGCCCCCAGCACCCTGAGTACTGAGCACCCAGCACCCCCAGCAATGAGCACCCAGCACCCTGAGTACTGAGCACCCAGCACCCCGAGTACTGAGCACCCAGCAACCTGAGAACCGAGCAGCCAGCACCCCGAGCGCTGAGCACCCAGCACCCTGAGCACTGAGCACCCAGCACCCTGAGTACTGAGCACTGAGCACCCCGAGTACTGAGCACCCAGCACCCCGAGCACTGAGCACCCAGCACCCTGAGTACTGAGCACCCAGCACCCTGAGCCCTGAGCACCCAGCACCCTGAGTACTAAGCACCCAACAGCCCAAGCACTGAGCACCCTGAGTACTGAGCACCCAGCACCCCAAGCACTGAGCACCCCGAGCACTGAGCAGCCAGCACCCTGAGTACTGAGCACCGAGCACCCTGAGTACTGAGCTGCCAGCACCCTGAGTACTGAGCACCCAGCATACTGAGCACCGAGCACCCAGCACCCTGAGTACTGAGCACACAGCACCCTGAGCACTGAGCACCCAGCACCCTGAGTACTGAGCACCGAGCACCCTGAGTACTGAGCACCCAGCACCACGAGCACTGAGCACCCAGCACCCTGACCACTGAGCACCCAGCATACTGCGTACTGAGCACCCAGCACCCTGAGTACTGAGCACCCAGCACCCTGAGCACTGAGCACCCAGCACCCTGAGTACTGAGCATCCAGCACCCCGAGCACTGAGCACCCAGCACTCTGAGTACTGAGCACTGAGCACCCAGCACCCCGAGCACTGAGCACCCAGCACCCTGTGTACTGAGCACTGAGTACCCAGCACCCCGAGCACTGAGCACCCAGCACCCTGAGCACTGAGCACCCTGAGTACTGAGCACCCAGCACCCTGAGCACTGAGCACCCAGCACCCCGAGCACTGAGCACCCAGCACCCAGAGCACTGAGCACTGAGCACCCTGAGTACTGAGCACTGAGCACCCTGAGCACTGAGCACCGAGCACCCTGAGTACTGAGCACTGAGCACCCAACACCCCAAGCACTGAGCACCCTGAGCACTGAGCACCCAGCACCCCAAGCACTGAGCACCCTGAGTACTGAGCACCAAGCACCCTGAGTAATGAGCACCCAGCACCCTGAGTACTGAGCACCCAGCTCCCTGAGTACTGAGCACCCTGCACCCCGAGCACTGAGCACCCAGCACCCTGAGTACTGAGCACTGAGCACACAGCACCCCGAGCACTGAGCACCCAGCACCCTGTGTACTGAGCACTGAGTACCCAGTACCCCGAGCACTGCGACCCAGCACCCTGAGCACGGAGCACCCAGCACCCCGAGTACTGAGCACCCAGCACCCCGAGCATGGGGCACCCAGCACCCTGAGCACTGAGCACCCAGCACCCCGAGCAATGAGCACCCAGCACCCTGAGTACTGAGCACCGAGCACCCCGTGTACTGAGCACCCAGCAACCTGAGCACTGAGCACCCAGCACCCCCAGCAATGAGCACCCAGCACCCTGAGTACTGAGCACCCAGCACCCCGAGTACTGAGCACCCAGCAACCTGAGAACCGAGCAGCCAGCACCCCCAGCAATGAGCACCCAGCACCCTGAGTACTGAGCACCCAGCACCCCCAGCAATGAGCACCCAGCACCCTGAGTACTGAGCACCCAGCACCCCGAGTACTGAGCACCCAGCAACCTGAGAACCGAGCAGCCAGCACCCCGAGCGCTGAGCACCCAGCACCCTGAGCACTGAGCACCCAGCACCCTGAGTACTGAGCACTGAGCACCCCGAGTACTGAGCACCCAGCACCCCGAGCACTGAGCACCCAGCACCCTGAGTACTGAGCACCCAGCACCCTGAGCACTGAGCACCCAGCACCCTGAGTACTAAGCACCCAACACCCCAAGCACTGAGCACCCTGAGTACTGAGCACCCAGCACCCCAAGCACTGAGCACCCCGAGCACTGAGCAGCCAGTACCCTGAGTACTGAACACCGAGCACCCTGAGTACTGAGCAGCCAGCACCCTGAGAACTGAGCACCCAGCATACTGAGCACCGAGCACCCAGCACCCTGAGTACTGAGCACACAGCACCCTGAGCACTGAGCACCGAGCACCCTGAGTACTGAGCACCGAGCACCCTGAGTACTGAGCACCCAGCACCCCGAGCACTGAGCACCCAGCACCCTGAGCACTGAGCACCCAGCATACTGAGCACTGAGCACTGAGCACCCAGCACCCCGAGCACTGAGCACCCAGCACCCTGAGTACTGAGCACTGAGCACCCAGCACCCCGAGCACTGAGCACCCAGCACCCTGTGTACTGAGCACTGAGTACCCAGCACCCCGAGCACTGAGCACCCAGCACCCTGAGCACTGAGCACCCTGAGTACTGAGCACCCAGCACCCTGAGCACTGAGCACCCAGCACCCCGAGCACTGAGCACCCAGCACCCAGAGCACTGAGCACTGAGCACCCTGAGTACTGAGCACTGAGCACCCTGAGCACTGAGCACCGAGCACCCTGAGTACTGAGCACTTAGCACCCAACACCCCAAGCACTGAGCACCCTGAGCACTGAGCACCCAGCACCCCAAGCACTGAGCACCCTGAGTACTGAGCACCCAGCACCCTGAGTAATGAGCACCCAGCACCCTGAGTACCGAGCACCCAGCTCCCTGAGTACTGAGCACCCTGCACCCCGAGCATTGAGCACCCAGCACCCTGAGTACTGAGCACTGAGCACACAGCACCCCGAGCACTGAGCACCCAGCACCCTGTGTACTGAGCACTGAGTACCCAGTACCCCGAGCACTGCGACCCAGCACCCTGAGCACGGAGCACCCAGCACCCCGAGTACTGAGCACCCAGCACCCCGAGCATGGGGCACCCAGCACCCTGAGCACTGAGCACCCAGCACCCCGAGCAATGAGAACCCAGCACCCTGAGTACTGAGCACCGAGCACCCCGTGTACTGAGCACCCAGCAACCTGAGCACTGAGCACCCAGCACCCCCAGCAATGAGCACCCAGCACCCTGAGTACTGAGCACCCAGCACCCCGAGTACTGAGCACCCAGCAACCTGAGAACCGAGCAGCCAGCACCCCCAGCAATGAGCACCCAGCACCCTGAGTACTGAGCACCCAGCACCCCCAGCAATGAGCACCCAGCACCCTGAGTACTGAGCACCCAGCACCCCGAGTACTGAGCACCCAGCAACCTGAGAACCGAGCAGCCAGCACCCCCAGCAATGAGCACCCAGCACCCTGAGTACTGAGCACCCAGCACCCCCAGCAATGAGCACCCAGCACTCCGAGCATGGGGCACCCAGCACCCTGAGCACTGAGCACCCAGCACCCCGAGCAATGAGAACCCAGCACCCTGAGTACTGAGCACTGAGCACCCCGTGTACTGAGCACCCAGCAACCTGAGCACTGAGCACCCAGCACCCCCAGCAATGAGCACCCAGCACCCTGAGTACTGAGCACCCAGCACCCCGAGTACTGAGCACCCAGCAACCTGAGAACCGAGCAGCCAGCACCCCCAGCAATGAGCACCCAGCACCCTGAGTACTGAGCACCCAGCACCCCGAGCACTGAGCACCCAGCACCCTGAGTACTGAGCACCCAGCACCCTGAGCACTGAGCACCCAGCACCCTGAGTACTAAGCACCCAACACCCCAAGCACTGAGCACCCTGAGTACTGAGCACCCAGCACCCCAAGCACTGAGCACCCCGAGCACTGAGCAGCCAGTACCCTGAGTACTGAGCACCGAGCACCCTGAGTACTGAGCAGCCAGCACCCTGAGAACTGAGCACCCAGCATACTGAGCACCGAGCACCCAGCACCCTGAGTACTGAGCACACAGCACCCTGAGCACTGAGCAGCCAGCACCCTGAGTACTGAGCACCGAGCACCCTGAGTACTGAGCACCCAGCACCCCGAGCACTGAGCACCCAGCACCCTGAGCACTGAGCACCCAGCATACTGAGTACTGAGCACCCAGCACCCTGAGCACTGAGCACCCAGCACCCTCAGCACTGAGCACCCAGCACCCTGAGTACTGAGCATCCAGCACCCCGAGCACTGAGCACCCAGCACCCTGAGTACTGAGCACTGAGCACCCAGCGCCCCGAGCACTGAGCACGCAGCACCCTGTGTACTGAGCACTGAGTACCCAGCACCCCGAGCACTGAGCACCCAGCACCCTGAGCACTGAGCACCCTGAGTACTGAGCACCCAGCACCCTGAGCACTGAGCACCCAGCACCACGAGCACTGAGCACCCAGCACCCAGAGCACTGAGCACTGAGCACCCTGAGTACTGAGCACTGAGCACCCTGAGCACTGAGCACCGAGCACCCTGAGTACTGAGCACTGAGCACCCAACACCCCAAGCACTGAGCAACCTGAGCACTGAGCACCCAGCACCCCAAGCACTGAGCACCCTGAGTACTGAGCACCCAGCACCCTGAGTACTGAGCACCCAGCACCCTGAGCACTGAGCACCCAGCACCCTGAGTACTAAGCACCCAACACCCCAAGCACTGAGTACCCTGAGTACTGAGCACCCAGCACCCCAAGCACTGAGCACCCCGAGCACTGAGCAGCCAGCACCCTGAGTACTGAGCACCGAGCACCCTGAGTACTGAGCTGCCAGCACCCTGAGAACTGAGCACCCAGCATACTGAGCACCGAGCACCCAGCACCCTGAGTACTGAGCACACAGCACCCTGAGCACTGAGCACCCAGCACCCTGAGTACTGAGCACCGAGCACCCTGAGTACTGAGCACCCAGCACCCCGACCACTGAGCACCCAGCACCCTGAGCACTGAGCACCCAGCATACTGCGTACTGGGCACCCAGCACCCTGAGTACTGAGCACCCAGCACCCTGAGCACTGAGCACCCAGCACCCTGAGTACTGAGCATCCAGCACCCCGAGCACTGAGCACCCAGCACCCTGAGTACTGAGCACTGAGCACCCAGCACCCTGAGCACTGAGCACCCAGCACCCTGTGTACTGAGCACTGAGTACCCAGCACCCCGAGCACTGAGCACCCAGCACCCTGAGCACTGAGCACCCTGAGTACTGAGCACCCAGCACCCTGAGCACTGAGCACCCAGCACCCCGAGCACTGAGCACCCAGCACCCAGAGCACTGAGCACTGAGCACCCTGAGTACTGAGCACTGAGGACCCTGAGCACTGAGCACCATGCACCCTGAGTACTGAGCACCCAGCACCCTGAGCACTGAGGACCGAGCACCCTGAGTACTAAGCACCCAGCACCCTGAGTACTGAGAAAACAGCACCCTGAGCACTGAGCACCCAGCACCCTGAGCACTGAGCACCCAGCACCCCGAGCACTGAGCACCCAGCACCCAGAGCACTGAGCACTGAGCACCCTGAGTCCTGAGCACTGAGGACCCTGAGCACTGAGCACCATGCACCCTGAGTACTGAGCACTGAGGACCCTGAGCACTGAGCACCATGCACCCTGAGTACTGAGCACCCAGCACCCTGAGTACTGAGCACCCAGCACCCTGAGCACTGAGCACCCAGCACCCTGAGTACTGAGCATCCAGCACCCCGAGCACTGAGCACCCAGCACTCTGAGTACTGAGCACTGAGCACCCAGCACCCCGAGCACTGAGCACCCAGCACCCTGTGTACTGAGCACTGAGTACCCAGCACCCCGAGCACTGAGCACCCAGCACCCTGAGCACTGAGCACCCTGAGTACTGAGCACCCAGCACCCTGAGCACTGAGCACCCAGCACCCCGAGCACTGAGCACCCAGCACCCAGAGCACTGAGCACTGAGCACCCTGAGTACTGAGCACTGAGCACCCTGAGCACTGAGCACCGAGCACCCTGAGTACTGAGCACTGAGCACCCAACACCCCAAGCACTGAGCTCCCTGAGCACTGAGCACCCAGCACCCCAAGCACTGAGCACCCTGAGTACTGAGCACCAAGCACCCTGAGTAATGAGCACCCAGCACCCTGAGTACTGAGCACCCAGCTCCCTGAGTACTGAGCACCCTGCACCCCGAGCACTGAGCACCCAGCACCCTGAGTACTGAGCACTGAGCACACAGCACCCCGAGCACTGAGCACCCAGCACCCTGTGTACTGAGCACTGAGTACCCAGTACCCCGAGCACTGCGACCCAGCACCCTGAGCACGGAGCACCCAGCACCCCGAGTACTGAGCACCCAGCACCCCGAGCATGGGGCACCCAGCACCCTGAGCACTGAGCACCCAGCACCCCGAGCAATGAGCACCCAGCACCCTGAGTACTGAGCACCGAGCACCCCGTGTACTGAGCACCCAGCAACCTGAGCACTGAGCACCCAGCACCCCCAGCAATGAGCACCCAGCACCCTGAGTACTGAGCACCCAGCACCCCGAGTACTGAGCACCCAGCAACCTGAGAACCGAGCAGCCAGCACCCCCAGCAATGAGCACCCAGCACCCTGAGTACTGAGCACCCAGCACCCCCAGCAATGAGCACCCAGCACCCTGAGTACTGAGCACCCAGCACCCCGAGTACTGAGCACCCAGCAACCTGAGAACCGAGCAGCCAGCACCCCGAGCGCTGAGCACCCAGCACCCTGAGCACTGAGCACCCAGCACCCTGAGTACTGAGCACTGAGCACCCCGAGTACTGAGCACCCAGCACCCCGAGCACTGAGCACCCAGCACCCTGAGTACTGAGCACCCAGCACCCTGAGCACTGAGCACCCAGCACCCTGAGTACTAAGCACCCAACACCCCAAGCACTGAGCACCCTGAGTACTGAGCACCCAGCACCCCAAGCACTGAGCACCCCGAGCACTGAGCAGCCAGTACCCTGAGTACTGAACACCGAGCACCCTGAGTACTGAGCAGCCAGCACCCTGAGAACTGAGCACCCAGCATACTGAGCACCGAGCACCCAGCACCCTGAGTACTGAGCACACAGCACCCTGAGCACTGAGCACCGAGCACCCTGAGTACTGAGCACCGAGCACCCTGAGTACTGAGCACCCAGCACCCCGAGCACTGAGCACCCAGCACCCTGAGCACTGAGCACCCAGCATACTGAGTACTGAGCACTGAGCACCCAGCACCCCGAGCACTGAGCACCCAGCACCCTGAGTACTGAGCACTGAGCACCCAGCACCCCGAGCACTGAGCACCCAGCACCCTGTGTACTGAGCACTGAGTACCCAGCACCCCGAGCACTGAGCACCCAGCACCCTGAGCACTGAGCACCCTGAGTACTGAGCACCCAGCACCCTGAGCACTGAGCACCCAGCACCCCGAGCACTGAGCACCCAGCACCCAGAGCACTGAGCACTGAGCACCCTGAGTACTGAGCACTGAGCACCCTGAGCACTGAGCACCGAGCACCCTGAGTACTGAGCACTTAGCACCCAACACCCCAAGCACTGAGCACCCTGAGCACTGAGCACCCAGCACCCCAAGCACTGAGCACCCTGAGTACTGAGCACCCAGCACCCTGAGTAATGAGCACCCAGCACCCTGAGTACCGAGCACCCAGCTCCCTGAGTACTGAGCACCCTGCACCCCGAGCATTGAGCACCCAGCACCCTGAGTACTGAGCACTGAGCACACAGCACCCCGAGCACTGAGCACCCAGCACCCTGTGTACTGAGCACTGAGTACCCAGTACCCCGAGCACTGCGACCCAGCACCCTGAGCACGGAGCACCCAGCACCCCGAGTACTGAGCACCCAGCACCCCGAGCATGGGGCACCCAGCACCCTGAGCACTGAGCACCCAGCACCCCGAGCAATGAGAACCCAGCACCCTGAGTACTGAGCACCGAGCACCCCGTGTACTGAGCACCCAGCAACCTGAGCACTGAGCACCCAGCACCCCCAGCAATGAGCACCCAGCACCCTGAGTACTGAGCACCCAGCACCCCGAGTACTGAGCACCCAGCAACCTGAGAACCGAGCAGCCAGCACCCCCAGCAATGAGCACCCAGCACCCTGAGTACTGAGCACCCAGCACCCCCAGCAATGAGCACCCAGCACCCTGAGTACTGAGCACCCAGCACCCCGAGTACTGAGCACCCAGCAACCTGAGAACCGAGCAGCCAGCACCCCCAGCAATGAGCACCCAGCACCCTGAGTACTGAGCACCCAGCACCCCCAGCAATGAGCACCCAGCACTCCGAGCATGGGGCACCCAGCACCCTGAGCACTGAGCACCCAGCACCCCGAGCAATGAGAACCCAGCACCCTGAGTACTGAGCACTGAGCACCCCGTGTACTGAGCACCCAGCAACCTGAGCACTGAGCACCCAGCACCCCCAGCAATGAGCACCCAGCACCCTGAGTACTGAGCACCCAGCACCCCGAGTACTGAGCACCCAGCAACCTGAGAACCGAGCAGCCAGCACCCCCAGCAATGAGCACCCAGCACCCTGAGTACTGAGCACCCAGCACCCCGAGCACTGAGCACCCAGCACCCTGAGTACTGAGCACCCAGCACCCTGAGCACTGAGCACCCAGCACCCTGAGTACTAAGCACCCAACACCCCAAGCACTGAGCACCCTGAGTACTGAGCACCCAGCACCCCAAGCACTGAGCACCCCGAGCACTGAGCAGCCAGTACCCTGAGTACTGAGCACCGAGCACCCTGAGTACTGAGCAGCCAGCACCCTGAGAACTGAGCACCCAGCATACTGAGCACCGAGCACCCAGCACCCTGAGTACTGAGCACACAGCACCCTGAGCACTGAGCACCCAGCACCCTGAGTACTGAGCACCGAGCACCCTGAGTACTGAGCACCCAGCACCCCGAGCACTGAGCACCCAGCACCCTGAGCACTGAGCACCCAGCATACTGAGTACTGAGCACCCAGCACCCTGAGCACTGAGCACCCAGCACCCTCAGCACTGAGCACCCAGCACCCTGAGTACTGAGCATCCAGCACCCCGAGCACTGAGCACCCAGCACCCTGAGTACTGAGCACTGAGCACCCAGCGCCCCGAGCACTGAGCACGCAGCACCCTGTGTACTGAGCACTGAGTACCCAGCACCCCGAGCACTGAGCACCCAGCACCCTGAGCACTGAGCACCCTGAGTACTGAGCACCCAGCACCCTGAGCACTGAGCACCCAGCACCACGAGCACTGAGCACCCAGCACCCAGAGCACTGAGCACTGAGCACCCTGAGTACTGAGCACTGAGCACCCTGAGCACTGAGCACCGAGCACCCTGAGTACTGAGCACTGAGCACCCAACACCCCAAGCACTGAGCAACCTGAGCACTGAGCACCCAGCACCCCAAGCACTGAGCACCCTGAGTACTGAGCACCCAGCACCCTGAGTACTGAGCACCCAGCACCCTGAGCACTGAGCACCCAGCACCCTGAGTACTAAGCACCCAACACCCCAAGCACTGAGTACCCTGAGTACTGAGCACCCAGCACCCCAAGCACTGAGCACCCCGAGCACTGAGCAGCCAGCACCCTGAGTACTGAGCACCGAGCACCCTGAGTACTGAGCTGCCAGCACCCTGAGAACTGAGCACCCAGCATACTGAGCACCGAGCACCCAGCACCCTGAGTACTGAGCACACAGCACCCTGAGCACTGAGCACCCAGCACCCTGAGTACTGAGCACCGAGCACCCTGAGTACTGAGCACCCAGCACCCCGACCACTGAGCACCCAGCACCCTGAGCACTGAGCACCCAGCATACTGCGTACTGGGCACCCAGCACCCTGAGTACTGAGCACCCAGCACCCTGAGCACTGAGCACCCAGCACCCTGAGTACTGAGCATCCAGCACCCCGAGCACTGAGCACCCAGCACCCTGAGTACTGAGCACTGAGCACCCAGCACCCTGAGCACTGAGCACCCAGCACCCTGTGTACTGAGCACTGAGTACCCAGCACCCCGAGCACTGAGCACCCAGCACCCTGAGCACTGAGCACCCTGAGTACTGAGCACCCAGCACCCTGAGCACTGAGCACCCAGCACCCCGAGCACTGAGCACCCAGCACCCAGAGCACTGAGCACTGAGCACCCTGAGTACTGAGCACTGAGGACCCTGAGCACTGAGCACCATGCACCCTGAGTACTGAGCACCCAGCACCCTGAGCACTGAGGACCGAGCACCCTGAGTACTAAGCACCCAGCACCCTGAGTACTGAGAAAACAGCACCCTGAGCACTGAGCACCCAGAACGCTGAGTACTGAGCACTGAGCACCCTGAGTACTGAGCACCGAGCACCCTGAGCACTGAGCACCCAGCACGCTGAGAACTGAGCACTGAGCACCCTGAGCGCTGAGCACCCAGCACCCTGAGTACTGAGCACTGAGCACCCTGAGTACTGAGCACCCAGCACTCTGAGCACTGAGCACCCAGCACCCTGAGCACTGAGACACCCAGCACCCCGAGCACTGAGCACCCAGCACCCCGAGTACTGAGCACCCAGCAACCTGAGAACCGAGCAGCCAGCACCCCGAGCGCTGAGCACCCAGCACCCTGAGCACTGAGCACCCAGCACCCTGAGTACTGAGCACTGAGCACCCCGAGTACTGAGCACCCAGCACCCCGAGCACTGAGCACCCAGCACCCTGAGTACTGAGCACCCAGCACCCTGAGTACTGAGCACCCAGCACCCTGAGCACTGAGCACCCAGCACCTTGAGTACTAAGCACCCAACACCCCAAGCACTGAGCATCCTGAGTACTGAGCACCCAGCACCCCAAGCACTGAGCACCCCGAGCACTGAGCAGCCAGCACCCTGAGTACTGAGCACCGAGCACCCTGAGTACTGAGCTGCCAGCACCCTGAGTACTGAGCACCCAGCATACTGAGCACCGAGCACCCAGCACCCTGAGTACTGAGCACACAGCACCCTGAGCACTGAGCACACAGCACCCTGATTACTGAGCACCTAGCACCCTGAGTACTGAGCACCCATCACCCCGAGCACTGAGCACCCAGCACCCTGACCACTGAGCACCCAGCATACTGCGTACTGAGCACCCAGCACCCTGAGTACTGAGCACCCAGCACCCTGAGCACTGAGCACCCAGCACCCTGAGTACTGAGCATCCAGCACCCCGAGCACTGAGCACCCAGCACCCTGAGTACTGAGCACTGAGCACCCAGCACCCCGAGCACTGAGCACCCAGCACCCTGTGTACTGAGCACTGAGTACCCAGCACCCCGAGCACTGAGCACCCAGCACCCTGAGCACTGAGCACCCTCAGTACTGAGAACCCAGCACCCTGAGCACTGAGCACCCAGCACCCCGAGCACTGAGCACCCAGCACCCAGAGCACTGAGCACTGAGCACCCGGAGGACTGAGCACTGAGCACCCTGAGCACTGAGCACCGAGCACCCTGAGTACTGAGCACTGAGCACCCAACACCCCAAGCACTGAGCACCCTGAGCACTGAGCACCCAGCACCCCAAGCACTGAGCACCCTGAGTACTGAGCACCCAGCACCCTGAGTAATGAGCACCCAGCACCCTGAGTACTGAGCACCCAGCTCCCTGAGTACTGAGCACCCTGCACCCCGAGCACTGAGCACCCAGCACCCTGAGTACTGAGCACTGAGCACACAGCACCCCGAGCACTGAGCACCCAGCACCCTGTGTACTGAGCACTGAGTACCCAGTACCCCGAGCACTGCGACCCAGCACCCTGAGCACGGAGCACCCAGCACCTTGAGTACTGAGCACCCAGCACCCCGAGCATGGGGCACCCAGCACCCTGAGCACTGAGCACCCAGCACCCAGAGCACTGAGCACTGAGCACCCTGAGTACTGAGCACTGAGCACCCTGAGCACTGAGCACCGAGCACCCTGAGTACTGAGCACTGAGCACCCAACACCCCAAGCACTGAGCAACCTGAGCACTGAGCACCCAGCACCCCAAGCACTGAGCACCCTGAGTACTGAGCACCCAGCACCCTGAGTACTGAGCACCCAGCACCCTGAGCACTGAGCACCCAGCACCCTGAGTACTAAGCACCCAACACCCCAAGCACTGAGTACCCTGAGTACTGAGCACCCAGCACCCCAAGCACTGAGCACCCCGAGCACTGAGCAGCCAGCACCCTGAGTACTGAGCACCGAGCACCCTGAGTACTGAGCTGCCAGCACCCTGAGAACTGAGCACCCAGCATACTGAGCACCGAGCACCCAGCACCCTGAGTACTGAGCACACAGCACCCTGAGCACTGAGCACCCAGCACCCTGAGTACTGAGCACCGAGCACCCTGAGTACTGAGCACCCAGCACCCCGACCACTGAGCACCCAGCACCCTGAGCACTGAGCACCCAGCATACTGCGTACTGGGCACCCAGCACCCTGAGTACTGAGCACCCAGCACCCTGAGCACTGAGCACCCAGCACCCTGAGTACTGAGCATCCAGCACCCCGAGCACTGAGCACCCAGCACCCTGAGTACTGAGCACTGAGCACCCAGCACCCTGAGCACTGAGCACCCAGCACCCTGTGTACTGAGCACTGAGTACCCAGCACCCCGAGCACTGAGCACCCAGCACCCTGAGCACTGAGCACCCTGAGTACTGAGCACCCAGCACCCTGAGCACTGAGCACCCAGCACCCCGAGCACTGAGCACCCAGCACCCAGAGCACTGAGCACTGAGCACCCTGAGTACTGAGCACTGAGGACCCTGAGCACTGAGCACCATGCACCCTGAGTACTGAGCACCCAGCACCCTGAGCACTGAGGACCGAGCACCCTGAGTACTAAGCACCCAGCACCCTGAGTACTGAGAAAACAGCACCCTGAGCACTGAGCACCCAGAACGCTGAGTACTGAGCACTGAGCACCCTGAGTACTGAGCACCGAGCACCCTGAGCACTGAGCACCCAGCACGCTGAGAACTGAGCACTGAGCACCCTGAGCGCTGAGCACCCAGCACCCTGAGTACTGAGCACTGAGCACCCTGAGTACTGAGCACCCAGCACTCTGAGCACTGAGCACCCAGCACCCTGAGCACTGAGACACCCAGCACCCCGAGCACTGAGCACCCAGCACCCCGAGTACTGAGCACCCAGCAACCTGAGAACCGAGCAGCCAGCACCCCGAGCGCTGAGCACCCAGCACCCTGAGCACTGAGCACCCAGCACCCTGAGTACTGAGCACTGAGCACCCCGAGTACTGAGCACCCAGCACCCCGAGCACTGAGCACCCAGCACCCTGAGTACTGAGCACCCAGCACCCTGAGTACTGAGCACCCAGCACCCTGAGCACTGAGCACCCAGCACCTTGAGTACTAAGCACCCAACACCCCAAGCACTGAGCATCCTGAGTACTGAGCACCCAGCACCCCAAGCACTGAGCACCCCGAGCACTGAGCAGCCAGCACCCTGAGTACTGAGCACCGAGCACCCTGAGTACTGAGCTGCCAGCACCCTGAGTACTGAGCACCCAGCATACTGAGCACCGAGCACCCAGCACCCTGAGTACTGAGCACACAGCACCCTGAGCACTGAGCACACAGCACCCTGATTACTGAGCACCTAGCACCCTGAGTACTGAGCACCCATCACCCCGAGCACTGAGCACCCAGCACCCTGACCACTGAGCACCCAGCATACTGCGTACTGAGCACCCAGCACCCTGAGTACTGAGCACCCAGCACCCTGAGCACTGAGCACCCAGCACCCTGAGTACTGAGCATCCAGCACCCCGAGCACTGAGCACCCAGCACCCTGAGTACTGAGCACTGAGCACCCAGCACCCCGAGCACTGAGCACCCAGCACCCTGTGTACTGAGCACTGAGTACCCAGCACCCCGAGCACTGAGCACCCAGCACCCTGAGCACTGAGCACCCTCAGTACTGAGAACCCAGCACCCTGAGCACTGAGCACCCAGCACCCCGAGCACTGAGCACCCAGCACCCAGAGCACTGAGCACTGAGCACCCGGAGGACTGAGCACTGAGCACCCTGAGCACTGAGCACCCAGCACCCTGAGTACTGAGCACCGAGCACCCTGAGTACTGAGCACCCAGCACCCCGACCACTGAGCACCCAGCACCCTGAGCACTGAGCACCCAGCATACTGCGTACTGGGCACCCAGCACCCTGAGTACTGAGCACCCAGCACCCTGAGCACTGAGCACCCAGCACCCTGAGTACTGAGCATCCAGCACCCCGAGCACTGAGCACCCAGCACCCTGAGTACTGAGCACTGAGCACCCAGCACCCTGAGCACTGAGCACCCAGCACCCTGTGTACTGAGCACTGAGTACCCAGCACCCCGAGCACTGAGCACCCAGCACCCTGAGCACTGAGCACCCTGAGTACTGAGCACCCAGCACCCTGAGCACTGAGCACCCAGCACCCCGAGCACTGAGCACCCAGCACCCAGAGCACTGAGCACTGAGCACCCTGAGTACTGAGCACTGAGGACCCTGAGCACTGAGCACCATGCACCCTGAGTACTGAGCACCCAGCACCCTGAGCACTGAGGACCGAGCACCCTGAGTACTAAGCACCCAGCACCCTGAGTACTGAGAAAACAGCACCCTGAGCACTGAGCACCCAGAACGCTGAGTACTGAGCACTGAGCACCCTGAGTACTGAGCACCGAGCACCCTGAGCACTGAGCACCCAGCACGCTGAGAACTGAGCACTGAGCACCCTGAGCGCTGAGCACCCAGCACCCTGAGTACTGAGCACTGAGCACCCTGAGTACTGAGCACCCAGCACTCTGAGCACTGAGCACCCAGCACCCTGAGCACTGAGACACCCAGCACCCCGAGCACTGAGCACCCAGCACCCCGAGTACTGAGCACCCAGCAACCTGAGAACCGAGCAGCCAGCACCCCGAGCGCTGAGCACCCAGCACCCTGAGCACTGAGCACCCAGCACCCTGAGTACTGAGCACTGAGCACCCCGAGTACTGAGCACCCAGCACCCCGAGCACTGAGCACCCAGCACCCTGAGTACTGAGCACCCAGCACCCTGAGTACTGAGCACCCAGCACCCTGAGCACTGAGCACCCAGCACCTTGAGTACTAAGCACCCAACACCCCAAGCACTGAGCATCCTGAGTACTGAGCACCCAGCACCCCAAGCACTGAGCACCCCGAGCACTGAGCAGCCAGCACCCTGAGTACTGAGCACCGAGCACCCTGAGTACTGAGCTGCCAGCACCCTGAGTACTGAGCACCCAGCATACTGAGCACCGAGCACCCAGCACCCTGAGTACTGAGCACACAGCACCCTGAGCACTGAGCACACAGCACCCTGATTACTGAGCACCTAGCACCCTGAGTACTGAGCACCCATCACCCCGAGCACTGAGCACCCAGCACCCTGACCACTGAGCACCCAGCATACTGCGTACTGAGCACCCAGCACCCTGAGTACTGAGCACCCAGCACCCTGAGCACTGAGCACCCAGCACCCTGAGTACTGAGCATCCAGCACCCCGAGCACTGAGCACCCAGCACCCTGAGTACTGAGCACTGAGCACCCAGCACCCCGAGCACTGAGCACCCAGCACCCTGTGTACTGAGCACTGAGTACCCAGCACCCCGAGCACTGAGCACCCAGCACCCTGAGCACTGAGCACCCTCAGTACTGAGAACCCAGCACCCTGAGCACTGAGCACCCAGCACCCCGAGCACTGAGCACCCAGCACCCAGAGCACTGAGCACTGAGCACCCGGAGGACTGAGCACTGAGCACCCTGAGCACTGAGCACCGAGCACCCTGAGTACTGAGCACTGAGCACCCAACACCCCAAGCACTGAGCACCCTGAGCACTGAGCACCCAGCACCCCAAGCACTGAGCACCCTGAGTACTGAGCACCCAGCACCCTGAGTAATGAGCACCCAGCACCCTGAGTACTGAGCACCCAGCTCCCTGAGTACTGAGCACCCTGCACCCCGAGCACTGAGCACCCAGCACCCTGAGTACTGAGCACTGAGCACACAGCACCCCGAGCACTGAGCACCCAGCACCCTGTGTACTGAGCACTGAGTACCCAGTACCCCGAGCACTGCGACCCAGCACCCTGAGCACGGAGCACCCAGCACCTTGAGTACTGAGCACCCAGCACCCCGAGCATGGGGCACCCAGCACCCTGAGCACTGAGCACCCAGCACCCCGAGCAATGAGCACCCAGCACCCTGAGTACTGAGCACCGAGCACCCCGTGTACTGAGCACCCAGCAACCTGAGCACTGAGCACCCAGCACCCCCAGCAATGAGCACCCAGCACCCCGAGTACTGAGCACCCAGCAACCTGAGAACCGAGCAGCCAGCACCCCCAGCAATGAGCACCCAGCACCCTGAGTACTGAGCACCCAGCACCCCCAGCAATGAGGACCCAGCACCCTGAGTACTGAGCACCCAGCACCCCGAGTAATGAGCACCCAGCAACCTGAGAACCGAGCAGCCAGCACCCTGAGTACTAAGCACCCAACACCCCAAGCACTGAGCACCCTGAGTACTGAGCACCCAGCACCCCAAGCACTGAGCACCCCGAGCACTGAGCAGCCAGCACCCTGAGTACTGAGCACCGAGCACCCTGAGTACTGAGCTGCCAGCACCCTGAGTACTGAGCACCCAGCATACTGAGCACCGAGCACCCAGCACCCTGAGTACTGAGCACACAGCACCCTGAGCACTGAGCACCCAGCACCCTGAGTACTGAGCACCGAGCACCCTGAGTACTGAGCACCCAGCACCCCGAGCACTGAGCACCCAGCACCCTGACCACTGAGCACCCAGCATACTGCGTACTGAGCACCCAGCACCCTGAGTACTGAGCACCCAGCACCCTGAGCACTGAGCACCCAGCACCCTGAGTACTGAGCATCCAGCACCCCGAGCACTGAGCACCCAGCACCCTGAGTACTGAGCACTGAGCACCCAGCACCCCGAGCACTGAGCACCCTGAGTACTGAGCACCCAGCACCCTGAGCACTGAGCACCCAGCACCCCGAGCACTGAGCACCCAGCACCCAGAGCACTGAGCACTGAGCACCCTGAGTACTGAGCACTGAGCACCCTGAGCACTGAGCACCGAGCACCCTGAGTACTGAGCACTGAGCACCCAACACCCCAAGCACTGAGCACCCTGAGCACTGAGCACCCAGCACCCCAAGCACTGAGCACCCTGAGTACTGAGCACCCAGCACCCTGAGTAATGAGCACCCAGCACCCTGAGTACTGAGCACCCAGCTCCCTGAGTACTGAGCACCCTGCACCCCGAGCACTGAGCACCCAGCACCCTGAGTACTGAGCACTGAGCACACAGCACCCCGAGCACTGAGCACCCAGCACCCTGTGTACTGAGCACTGAGTACCCAGTACCCCGAGCACTGCGACCCAGCACCCTGAGCACGGAGCACCCAGCACCCCGAGTACTGAGCACCCAGCACCCCGAGCATGGGGCACCCAGCACCCTGAGCACTGAGCACCCAGCACCCCGAGCAATGAGCACCCAGCACCCTGAGTACTGAGCACCGAGCACCCCGTGTACTGAGCACCCAGCAACCTGAGCACTGAGCACCCAGCACCCCCAGCAATGAGCACCCAGCACCCTGAGTACTGAGCACCCAGCACCCCGAGTACTGAGCACCCAGCAACCTGAGAACCGAGCAGCCAGCACCCCCAGCAATGAGCACCCAGCACCCTGAGTACTGAGCACCCAGCACCCCCAGCAATGAGCACCCAGCACCCTGAGTACTGAGCACCCAGCACCCCGAGTACTGAGCACCCAGCAACCTGAGAACCGAGCAGCCAGCACCCCGAGCGCTGAGCACCCAGCACCCTGAGCACTGAGCACCCAGCACCCTGAGTACTGAGCACTGAGCACCCCGAGTACTGAGCACCCAGCACCCCGAGCACTGAGCACCCAGCACCCTGAGTACTGAGCACCCAGCACCCTGAGCACTGAGCACCCAGCACCCTGAGTACTAAGCACCCAACACCCCAAGCACTGAGCACCCTGAGTACTGAGCACCCAGCACCCCAAGCACTGAGCACCCCGAGCACTGAGCAGCCAGTACCCTGAGTACTGAACACCGAGCACCCTGAGTACTGAGCAGCCAGCACCCTGAGAACTGAGCACCCAGCATACTGAGCACCGAGCACCCAGCACCCTGAGTACTGAGCACACAGCAACCTGAGCACTGAGCACCGAGCACCCTGAGTACTGAGCACCGAGCACCCTGAGTACTGAGCACCCAGCACCCCGAGCACTGAGCACCCAGCACCCTGAGTACTGAGCACCGAGCACCCTGAGTACTGAGCACCCAGCACCCCGAGCACTGAGCACCCAGCACCCTGACCACTGAGCACACAGCATACTGCGTACTGAGCACCCAGCACCCTGAGTACTGAGCACCCAGCACCCTGAGCACTGAGCACCCAGCACCCTGAGTACTGAGCATCCAGCACCCCGAGCACTGAGCACCCAGCACCCTGAGTACTGAGCACTGAGCACCCAGCACCCCGAGCACTGAGCACCCAGCACCCTGTGTACTGAGCACTGAGTACCCAGCACCCCGAGCACTGAGCACCCAGCACCCTGAGCACTGAGCACCCTGAGTACTGAGCACCCAGCACCCTGAGCACTGAGCACCCAGCACCCCGAGCACTGAGCACCCAGCACCCAGAGCACTGAGCACTGAGCACCCTGAGTACTGAGCACTGAGCACCCTGAGCACTGAGCACCGAGCACCCTGAGTACTGAGCACTGAGCACCCAACACCCCAAGCACTGAGCACCCTGAGCACTGAGCACCCAGCACCCCAAGCACTGAGCACCCTGAGTACTGAGCACCCAGCACCCTGAGTAATGAGCACCCAGCACCCTGAGTACTGAGCACCCAGCTCCCTGAGTACTGAGCACCCTGCACCCCGAGCACTGAGCACCCAGCACCCTGAGTACTGAGCACTGAGCACACAGCACCCCGAGCACTGAGCACCCAGCACCCTGTGTACTGAGCACTGAGTACCCAGTACCCCGAGCACTGCGACCCAGCACCCTGAGCACGGAGCACCCAGCACCCCGAGTACTGAGCACCCAGCACCCCGAGCATGGGGCACCCAGCACCCTGAGCACTGAGCACCCAGCACCCCGAGCAATGAGCACCCAGCACCCTGAGTACTGAGCACCGAGCACCCCGTGTACTGAGCACCCAGCAACCTGAGCACTGAGCACCCAGCACCCCCAGCAATGAGCACCCAGCACCCTGAGTACTGAGCACCCAGCACCCCGAGTACTGAGCACCCAGCAACCTGAGAACCGAGCAGCCAGCACCCCCAGCAATGAGCACCCAGCACCCTGAGTACTGAGCACCCAGCACCCCCAGCAATGAGCACCCAGCACCCTGAGTACTGAGCACCCAGCACCCCGAGTACTGAGCACCCAGCAACCTGAGAACCGAGCAGCCAGCACCCCGAGCGCTGAGCACCCAGCACCCTGAGCACTGAGCACCCAGCACCCTGAGTACTGAGCACTGAGCACCCCGAGTACTGAGCACCCAGCACCCCGAGCACTGAGCACCCAGCACCCTGAGTACTGAGCACCCAGCACCCTGAGCACTGAGCACCCAGCACCCTGAGTACTAAGCACCCAACACCCCAAGCACTGAGCACCCTGAGTACTGAGCACCCAGCACCCCAAGCACTGAGCTCCCCGATCACTGAGCAGCCAGTACCCTGAGTACTGAACACCGAGCACCCTGAGTACTGAGCAGCCAGCACCCTGAGAACTGAGCACCCAGCATACTGAGCACCGAGCACCCAGCACCCTGAGTACTGAGCACACAGCACCCTGAGCACTGAGCACCGAGCACCCTGAGTACTGAGCACCGAGCACCCTGAGTACTGAGCACCCAGCACCCCGAGCACTGAGCACCCAGCACCCTGAGCACTGAGCACCCAGCATACTGAGTACTGAGCACCCAGCACCCTGAGCACTGAGCACCCAGCACCCTCAGCACTGAGCACCCAGCACCCTGAGTACTGAGCATCCAGCACCCCGAGCACTGAGAACCCAGCACCCTGAGTACTTAGCACTGAGCACCCAGCACCCCGAGCACTGAGCACCCAGCACCCTGTGTACTGAGCACTGAGTACCCAGCACCCCGAGCACTGAGCACCCAGCACCCTGAGCACTGAGCACCCTGAGTACTGAGCACCCAGCACCCTGAGCACTGAGCACCCAGCACCACGAGCACTGAGCACCCAGCACACAGAGCACTGAGCACTGAGCACCCTGAGTACTGAGCACTGAGCACCCTGAGCACTGAGCACCGAGCACCCTGAGTACTGAGCACTGAGCACCCAACACCCCAAGCACTGAGCACCCTGAGCACTGAGCACCCAGCACCCCAAGCACTGAGCACCCTGAGTACTGAGCACCCAGCACCCTGAGTACTGAGCACCCAGCACCCTGAGTACTGAGCACCCAGCACCCTGAGCACTGAGCACCCAGCACCCTGAGTACTAAGCACCCAACACCCCAAGCACTGAGCACCCTGAGTACTGAGCACCCAGCACCCCAAGCACTGAGCACCCCGAGCACTGAGCAGCCAGCACCCTGAGTACTGAGCACCGAGCACCCTGAGTACTGAGCTGCCAGCACCCTGAGAACTGAGCACCCAGCATACTGAGCACCGAGCACCCAGCACCCTGAGTACTGAGCACACAGCACCCTGAGCACTGAGCACCCAGCACCCTGAGTACTGAGCACCGAACACCCTGAGTACTGAGCACCCAGCACCCCGAGCACTGAGCACCCAGCACCCTGAGCACTGAGCACCCAGCATACTGCGTACTGAGCACCCAGCACCCTGAGTACTGAGCACCCAGCACCCTGAGCACTGAGCACCCAGCACCCTGAGTACTGAGCATCCAGCACCCCGAGCACTGAGCACCCAGCACCCTGAGTACTGAGCACTGAGCACCCAGCACCCCGAGCACTGAGCACCCAGCACCCTGTGTACTGAGCACTGAGTACCCAGCACCCCGAGCACTGAGCACCCAGCACCCTGAGCACTGAGCACCCTGAGTACTGAGCACCCAGCACCCTGAGCACTGAGCACCCAGCACCCCGAGCACTGAGCACCCAGCACCCAGAGCACTGAGCACTGAGCACCCTGAGTACTGAGCACTGAGCACCCTGAGCACTGAGCACCGAGCACCCTGAGTACTGAGCACTGAGCACCCAACACCCCAAGCACTGAGCACCCTGAGCACTGAGCACCCAGCACCCCAACCACTGAGCACCCTGAGTACTGAGCACCCAGCACCCTGAGTAATGAGCACCCAGCACCCTGAGTACTGAGCACCCAGCTCCCTGAGTACTGAGCACCCTGCACCCCGAGCACTGAGCACCCAGCACCCTGAGTACTGAGCACTGAGCACACAGCACCCCGAGCACTGAGCACCCAGCACCCTGTGTACTGAGCACTGAGTACCCAGTACCCCGAGCACTGCGACCAAGCACCCTGAGCACGGAGCACCCAGCACCCCGAGTACTGAGCACCCAGCACCCCGAGCATGGGGCACCCAGCACCCTGAGCACTGAGCACCCAGCACCCCGAGCAATGAGCACCCAGCACCCTGAGCACTGAGCACCCAGCACCCTGAGTACTAAGCACCCAACACCCCAAGCACTGAGCACCCTGCGTACTGAGCACCCAGCACTCCAAGCACTGAGCACCCCGAGCACTGAGCAGCCAGTACCCTGAGTACCGAGCACCGAGCACCCTGAGTACTGAGCAGCCAGCACCCTGAGAACTGAGCACCCAGCATACTGAGCACCGAGCACCCAGCACCCTGAGTACTGAGCACACAGCACCCTGAGCACTGAGCACCCAGCACCCTGAGTACTGAGCACCGAGCACCCTGAGTACTGAGCACCCAGCACCCCGAGCACTGAGCACCCAGCACCCTGAGCACTGAGCACCCAGCATACTGAGTACTGAGCACCCAGCACCCTGAGCACTGAGCACCCAGCACCCTGAGTACTGAGCATCCAGCACCCCGAACACTGAGCACCCAGCACCCTGAGTACTGAGCACTGAGCACCCAGCACACTGAGCACTGACTACCCAGCACCCTGTGTACTGAGCACTGAGTACCCAGCACCCCGAGCACTGAGCACCCAGCACCCTGAGCACTGAGCACCCTGAGTACTGAGCACCCAGCAGCCTGAGCACTGAGCACCCAGCACCACGAGCACTGAGCACCCAGCACCCAGAGCACTGAGCACTGAGCACCCTGAGTACTGAGCACTGAGCACCCTGAGCACTGAGCACCGAGCACCCTGAGTACTGAGCACTGAGCACCCAACACCCCAAGTACTGAGCACCCTGAGCACTGAGCACCCAGCACCCCAAGCACTGAGCACCCTGAGTACTGAGCACCCAGCACCCTGAGTAATGAGCACCCAGCACCCCGAGCTCTGAGCACCCAGCACCCTGAGTACTAAGCACCGAGCAACCTGAGTACTGAGCAGCCAGCACCCTGAGTACTGAGCACCCAGCGTACTGAGCACCGAGCACCCAGCACCCTGAGTACTGAGCACCCAGCACCCTGAGCACTGAGCACCCAGCACCCTGAGTACTGAGCACCGAGAACCCCTAGTACTGAGCACCCAGCACCCCGAGCACTGAGCACCCAGCACCCCGAGCACTGAGCACCCAGCACCCCGAGCACTGAGCACCCAGCACCCCGAGCACTGAGCACCCAGCACCCCGAGCACTGCGCACCCAGCACCCCGAGCACCGAGCACCCTGAGTACTAAGCACCGAGCACCCTGAGCACTGAGCACCCAGCACCCTTAGCACTGAGCACCCAGCACCCTGAGTACTGAGCACCCAGCACCCCGAGCACTGAGCACACAGCACCCTGAGCTCTGAGCACCCAGCTCCCCGAGCAGTGAGCACCCAGCATCCTGAGCACTGAGCACCCTGAGTACTGAGCACTGAGCACCCTGAGTACTGAGCACCCAGCACCCTGGGCAATGAGCACCCAGAGTACTGAGCACCCAGCACCCTGAGCACTGAGCACAGAGCACCTAGAGCACTGAGCACCCAGCACCCGGAGTACTGAGCACCCAGCACCCTGAGTACTAAGCACCAAGCACCCTGAGTACTGAGCACCCAATACCCTGAGCACTGAACACACAGCACCCTGAGTACTGAGCACTGAGCACCCTGAGTACTGAGCACCGAGCACCCTGAGTACTGAGCACCCAGCACCCAGAGCACTGAGCACTGAGCACTGAGCACCCTGAGTACTGAGCACTGAGCACCCTGAGCACTGAGCACCCTGCACCCTGAGTACTGAGCACCCAGCACCCTGAGCACTGAGGACCGAGCACCCTGAGTACTAAGCACCCAGCACCCTGAGTACTGAGCACCCAGCACCCTGAGCACTGAGCACCCAGAACGCTGAGTACTGAGCACTGAGCACCCTGAGTACTGAGCACCGAGCACCCTGAGCACTGAGCACCCAGCACGCTGAGAACTGAGCACTGAGCACCCTGAGCGCTGAGCACCCAGCACCCTGAGTACTAAGCACCGAGCACCCTGAGTACTGAGCACCCAGCACTCTGAGCACTGAGCACCCAGCACCCTGAGCACTGAGACACCCAGCACCCCGAGCACTGAGCACCCAGCACCCCGAGCACTGAGCACCCTGCACCCCGAGCACTGAGCCTGAGCACCCTGAGTACTGAGCACTGAGCAACCTGAGTACTGAGCACCGAGCACCCTGACTACTGAGCACCAAGCACCCCGAGCAATGAGCAACGAGCACCCCGAGCACTGAGCACCCAGTACCCTGAGCACTGAGCACCCTTAGTACTGAGGACTGAGCACCCTGAGTACTGAGCACTGAGCACCTTGAGTACTGAGCACCCAGCACCCTGAGTACTGAGCACCCAGCACCCTGAGCAATGATCACCCTGAGTACTGAGCACCCAGCACCTTGAGCACTGAGCACCGAGCACCCCGAGCACTGAGCACCCAGCACCCGGAGTACTGAGCACCCAGCACCCTGAGTACTAAGAACCGAGCACCCTGAGTATTGAGCACCCAGCACCCTGAGCACTGAACACACAGCACCCTGAGTACTGAGCACCCCGAGCACTGAGCACCCAGCACCCGGAGTACTGAGCACCCAGCACCCTGAGTACTAAGCACCGAGCACCCTGAGTACTGAGCACCCAGCACCCGGAGTACTGAGCACCCAGCACCCTGAGTACTGAGCACCGAGCACCCTGAGTACTGAGCACCCAGCACCCTGAGTACTGAGCACCGAGCACCCTGAGTACTGAGCACCCAGCACCCTGAGCACTGATCACCCAGCACCCTGAGTACTGAGCACCAAGTACCCTGAGTACTGAGCACCCAGCACCCTGAGCACTGAGCACCCAGCACCCTGAGTACTGAGCATTGAGCACACAGCACCCAGAGCACTGAGCAACCAGCACCCTGTGTACTGAGCATTGAGTACCCAGTACCCCGAGCACTGTGACCCACCACCCTGAGCACTGAGCACCCAGCACCCCGAGTACTGAGCACCCAGCACCCCGAGCACTGAGCACCCAGCACCCCGAGCACTGAGCACCCAGCACCCCGAGCAATGAGCACCCAGCACCCTGAGTACTGAGCACCCAGCACCCCGAGTACTGAGCACCCAGCAACCTGAGAACGGAGCAGCCAGCACCCCGAGCGCTGAGCACCCAGCACCCTGAGCACTGAGCACCCAGCACCCTGAGTAATGAGCACTGAGCACCCCGAGTACTGAGCACCCAGCACCCCGAGCACTGAGCACCGAGCACCCCGAACACTGAGCACCCAGCACCCCGAGCACTGAGCACCCAGCACCCCGAGCACTGAGCACCCAGCACCCTGAGCACTGAGCACTGAGCACCCTGAGCACTGAGCACCCAGCACCCTGAGCACTGAGCACCCAGCATCCTGAGCACTGAGTACTGAGCACCCAGCACGCTGAGCACTGAGCACCCAGCACCCTGAGTACTGAGCACTGAGCACCCCGATTACTGAGCACCCAGCACCCCTAGCGCTGAGCACCCAGCACCCTGAGCACTTAGCACCCAGCACCCTGAGTACTGAGCACTGAGCACCCCGAGCACTGAGCACCCAGCACCCCGAGCACTGAGCACCGAGCAATCCAAGCACTGAGCAACCAGCACCCCGAGCACTGAGCACCGAGCACCCCGAGCACTGAGCACCCAGCACCCCGAGCACTGAGCACTGAGCACCCAGCACCCCGAGCACTGAGCACCCAGCACCCTGAGCACTGAGCACCCAGCACCCGAGTACTGATCACCTAGCACCCTGAGTACTGAGCACCCAGCACCCTGAGTACTGAACACACAGCACCCCGAGCACTGAGCACTGAGCATCCAGCACCCTGAGCACTGAGCACCCAGCACCCGAGTACTGATCACCCAGCACCCTGAGTACTGAGCACCCAGCACCCTGAGCACTGAGCACCCAGCACCCTGAGTACTAAGCACCCAACACCCCAAGCACTGAGCACCCCGAGCACTGAACAGCCAGCACCCTGAGTACTAAGCACCGAGCACCCTGAGTATTGAGCACCCAGCACCCTGATTACTGAGCACCGAGCACCCTGAGCACCGAGCACCCAGCACCCTGAGTACTGAGCACCCAGCACCCTGAGCACTGAGCACCCAGCACCCGGAGTACTGAGCACCCAGCACCCTGAGTACTAAGCACCAAGCACCCTGAGTACTGAGCACCCAATACCCTGAGCACTGAACACACAGCACCCTGAGTACTGAGCACCCCGAGCACTGAGCACCCAGCATACTGAGTACTGAGCACCCAGCACCCTGAGTACTGAGCACCCAGCACCCAGAGCACTGAGCACTGAGCACCCTGAGTACTGAGCACTGAGCACCCTGAGCACTGAGCACCCTGCACCCTGAGTACTGAGCACCCAGTACCCTGAGCACTGAGGACCGAGCACCCTGAGTACTAAGCACCCAGCACCCTGAGTACTGAGCACCCAGCACCCTGAGCACTGAGCACCCTGAACGCTGAGTACTGAGCACTGATCACCCTGAGTACTGAGCACCGAGCACCCTGAGCACTGAGCACCCAGCACGCTGAGAACTGAGCACTGAGCACCCTGAGCGCTGAGCACCCAGCACCCTGAGTACTGAGCACCGAGCACCCTGAGTACTGAGCACCCAGCACTCTGAGCACTGAGCACCCAGCACCCTGAGCACTGAGACACCCAGCACCCCGAGCACTGAGCACCCAGCACCCCGAGCACTGAGCAACCTGCACCCCGAGCACTGAGCCTGAGCACCCTGAGTACTGAGCACTGAGCACCCTGAGTACTGAGCACCGAGCACCCTGAGTACTGAGCACCCAGCACCCCGAGCACTGAGCACCGAGCACCCCGAGCACTGAGCACCCAGTACCCTGAGCACTGAGCACCCTTAGTACTGAGCACTGAGCACACTGAGTACTGAGCACTGAGCACCTTGAGTACTGAACACCCAGCACCCTGAGTACTGAGCACCCAGTACCCTGAGCAATGATCACCCTGAGTACTGAGCACCCAGCACCTTGAGCACTGAGCACCGAGCACCCTTAGCACTGAGCACCCAGCACCCGGAGTACTGAGCACCCAGCACCCTGAGTACTAAGCACCGAGCACCCTGAGTACTGAGCACCCAGCACCCTGAGCACTGAACACACAGCACCCTGAGTACTGAGCACCCCGAGCACTGAGCACCCAGCACCCTGAGTACTGAGCACCGAGCACACTGAGCACTGAGCACCCAGCACCCCGAGCACTGAACACCCAGCACCCTGAGTACTGAGCACCCAGCACCCCGAGCACTGAGCACCCAGCACCCTGAGCACTGAGCACTGAGCACTGAGCACCCTGAGCACTGAGCACCCAGCACCCTGAGCACTGAGCACCCAGCATCCTGAGCACTGAGTACTGAGCACCCAGCACGCTGAGCACTGAGCACCCAGCACCCTGAGTACTGAGCACTGAGCACCCCGATTACTGAGCACCCAGCACCCCGAGCGCTGAGCACCCAGCACCCTGAGCACTGAGCACCCAGCGCCCTGAGTACTGAGCACTGAGCACCCCGAGCACTGAGCACCCAGCACCCCGAGCACTGAGCACCGAGCGCCCCGAGCACTGAGCAACCAGCACCCCGAGCACTGAGCACCGAGCACCCCGAGCACTGAGCACCCAGCACCCCGAGCACTGAGCACTGAGCACCCAGCACCCCGAGCACTGAGCACCCAGCACCCTGAGCACTGAGCACCCAGCACCCGAGTACTGATCACCCAGCACCCTGAGTACTGAGCACCCAGCACCCTGAGTACTGAGCACACAGCACCCCGAGCACTGAGCACTGAGCACCCAGCACCCTGAGCACTGAGCACCCAGCACCCGAGTACTGATCACCCAGCACCCTGAGTACTGAGCACCCAGCACCCTGAGCAATGATCACCCTGAGTACTGCGCACCCAGCACCTTGAGCACTGAGCACCGAGCACCCCGAGCACTGAGCACCCAGCACCCGGAGTACTGAGCACCCAGCACCCTGTGTACTAAGCACCGAGCACCCTGAGTACTGAGCACCCAGCACCCTGAGCACTGAACACACAGCACCCTGAGTACTGAGCACCCCGAGCACTGAGCACCCAGCACCCTGAGTACTGAGCACCGAGCACACTGAGCACTGAGCACCCAGCACCCCGAGCACTGAGCACCCAGCACCCTGAGTACTGAGCACCCAGCACCCTGAGCACTGAGCACCCAGCACCCTGAGCACTGAGCACCCAGCACCCTGAGTACTGAGCACTGAGCACACAGCACCCCGAGCACTGAGAACCCAGCACCCTGTGTACTGAGCACTGAGTACCCAGTACCCCGAGCACTGTGACCCAGCACCCTGAGCACTGAGCACCCAGCACCCTGAGTACTGAGCACTGAGCACCCAGCACCCCGAGCACTGAGCACCCAGCACCCTGAGTACTGATCACTGAGCACCCAGCACCCCGAGCACTGAGCACCCAGCACCCTGAGCACTGAGCACCAGCACCCGAGTACTGAGCACCCAGCACCCTGAGTACTGAGAACCCAGTTCCCTGAGTACTGAGCACCCAGCACCCCGAGTACTGAGCACCCATCACCCTGAGTACTGAACACCCAGCACCCCGAGCACTAAGCACCCAGCACCCCGAACACTGAGGATCCAGCACCCTGAGCACTGAGCACCCAGCACCCTGAGTACTGAGCACCGAGCACCCTGAGTACTGAGCACCCAGCACCCTGAGCACTGATCACCCAGCACCCTGAGTACTGAGCACCAAGTACCCTGAGTACTGAGCACCCAGCACCCTGAGCACTGAGCACCCAGCACCCTGAGTACTGAGCACTGAGCACACAGCACCCCGAGCACTGAGAACCCAGCACCCTGTGTACTGAGCACTGAGTACCCAGTACCCCGAGCACTGTGACCCAGCACCCTGAGCACTGAGCACCCAGCACCCCGAGTACTGAGCACCCAGCACCCCGAGCACTGAGCACCCAGCACCCCGAGCACTGAGCACCCAGCACTCCGAGCAATGAGCACCCAGCACCCTGAGTACTGAGCACCCAGCACCCCGAGTACTGAGCACCCAGCAACCTGAGAACGGAGCAGCCAGCACCCCGAGCGCTGAGCACCCAGCACCCTGAGCACTGATCACCCAGCACCCTGAGTACTGAGCACTGAGCACCCCGAGTACTGAGCACCTAGCACCCCGAGCACTGAGCACTGAGCACCCAGCACCCTGAGTACTAAGCACCCAACACCCCAAGCACTGAGCACCCCGAGCACTGAGCAGCCAGCACCCTGAGTACTGAGCACCGAGCACCCTGAGTACTGAGCACCCAGCACCCTGAGTACTGAGCACCGAGCACCCTGAGCACCGAGCACCCAGCACCCTCAGTACTGAGCACCCAGCACCCTGAGCACTGAGCACCCAGCACCCTGAGTACTGAGCACCGAGCACCCTGAGTACTGAGCACCCAGCACCCCGAGCACTGAGCACCCAGCACCCTGAGCACTGAGCACCAAGCATACTGAGTACTGAGCACCCAGCTCCCTGAGTACTGTGCACCCAGCACCCTGAGCACTGAGCACCCAGCACCCTGAGTACTGAGCATCCAGCACCCCGAGCACTGAGCACCCAGCACCCTGAGTACTGAGCACTGAGCAACCAGCACCCCGAGCACTGAGCACCCAGCACCCTGTGTACTGAGCACTGAGTACACAGCACCCCGAGCACTGAGCACCCAGGACCCTGAGCACTGAGCACCCTGAGTACTGAGCACCCAGCACCCTGAGCACTGTGCACCCAGGACCCAGAGCACTGAGCACTGAGCACCCTGAGTACTGAGCACCGAGCACCCTGAGTACTGAGCACTGAGCACCCTGAGCACTGAGCACCCTGCACCCTGAGTACTGAGCACCGAGCACCATGAGTACTGAGCACCCAGCACTCTGAGCACTGAGCACCCAGCACCCTGAGCACTGAGACACCCAGCACCCCGAGCACTGAGCACCCAGCACCCCGAGCACTGAGCACCCTGCACCCTGAGCACTGAGCCTGAGCACCCTGAGTACTGAGCACTGAGCACCCTGAGTACTGAGCACTGAGCACCCTGAGTACTGAGCACCCAGCACCCCGAGCACTGAGCACCGAGCACCCTGAGCACTGAGCACCCAGCACCCTGAGTACTAAGCACCCAGCACCCTGAGTACTGAGCACCCAGCACCCTGAGTACTGAGCACCCAGCATACTGAGCACCGAGCACCCCGAGCACTGAGCACCCAGCACCCTGAGTACTGAGCACCCAGCACCCTGAGCACTGAGCACCCAGCACCCTGAGTACTGAGCACCGAGCACCCTGAGTACTGAGCACCCAGCACCCTGAGTACTGAGCACCCAGCACCCTGAGTACTGAGCACCCAGCGTACTGAGCACCGAGCACCCAGCACCCTGAGTACTGAGCACCCAGCACCCTGAGCACTGTGCACCCAACACCCTGAGTACTGAGCACTGAGCACCCCGAGTACTGAGCACCGAGCACACCGAGCACTGAGCACCCAGCACCCAGAGCACCGAGCACCCTGTGTACTGAGCAACCAGCACCCTGAGCACTGAGCACCCAGCACCCTGAGCACTGAGCACCCAGCACCCTGAATACTGAGCACCGAGCACCCCGAGCACTGAGCACCCAGCACCCTGAGCACTGAGCAACCTTAGTACTGAGCACTGAGCACCCTGAGTACTGAGCACTGAGCACCCTGAGTACTGAGCACCCAGCACCCTGAGTACTGAGCACCCAGCTCCCTGAGCAATGATCACCCTGAGTACTGAGCACCCAGCACCTTGAGCACTGAGCACCGAGCACACTGAGCACTGAGCAACCAGCACCCGGAGTACTGAGCACCCAGCACCTTGAGCACTGAGCACCAAGCACCCTGAGTACTGAGCACTGAGCACCCCGAGTACTGAGCACCGAGCACCCCGAGCACTGAGCACCCATAACCCCGAGCACCGAGCACCCTGTGTACTGAGCACCCAGCACACTGAGCACTGAACACACAGCACCCTGAGTACAGAAAACCCCTAGCACTGAGAACCCAGCACCCTGAGTACTGAGCACCGAGCACACTGAGCACTGAGCACCCAGCACCCCGAGCACTGAGCACCCAGCACCCTGAGTACTGAGCACCCAGCACCCTGAGTACTGAGCACCCAGCACCCCGATCACTGAGTACCCAGCACCCTGAGCACTGAGCACCCAGCACACTGAGCACTGAGCACCAAGCACCCTGAGCACTGAGCAAACAGCACCCTGAGTTCTGAGCACTGAGCACCCAGCACCCCGAGCACTGAGCACCCAGCACCCTGAGTACTGAGCACTGAGCACCCAGAACCCCGAGCACTGAGCACCCAGCACCCTGAGCACTGAGCACCCAACACCCAAGTACTGAGCACCCAGCACCGTGAGTACTGAGCACCCAGCTCCCTGAGTACTGAGCACCCATCACCCCGAGTACTGAGCACCCAGCACCCTGAGTACTGAGCACCCAGCACCCCGAGCACTAAGCACACAGCACCCAGAGCACTGAGGACCCAGCACCCTGAGCACTGAGCACCCAGCACCCTGAGTACTGAGCACCGAGCTCCCTGAGTACTGAGCACCCAGCACCCTGAGCACTGATCACCCAGCACCCTGAGTACTGAGCACCAAGTACCCTGAGTACTGAGCACCCAGCACCCCGAGCACTGAGCACCCAGCACCCTGAGTACTGAGCACTGAGAACACAGCACCCCGAGCAATGAGCACCCAGCACCCTGTGTACTGAGCAATGAGTACCCAGTACCCCGAGCACTGAGACCCAGCACCCTGAGCACTGAGCACCCAGCACCCCGAGTACTGAGCACCCAGCACCCCGAGCACTGAGCACCCAGCACCCCGAGCACTGAGCACCCAGCACCCCGAGCAATGAGCACCCAGCACCCTGAGTACTGAGCACCCAGCACCCCGAGTACTGAGCACCCAGCAACCTGAGAACCGAGCAGCCAGCACCCCGAGCACTGAGCACCCAACACACTGAGCACTGAGCACCCAGCACCCTGAGTACTGAGCACTGAGCACCCTGAGTACTGAGCACCCAGCACCCCGAGCACTGAGCACTGAGCACCCCGAGCACTGAGACCCAGCACCCTGAGCACTGAGCACCCAGCACCCCGAGCACTGATCACCCAGCACCCTGAGCACTGAGCACCCAGCACCCTGAGCACTGAGCACCCAGCACCCCGAGCACTGAGCACCCAGCACCCCGAGCACTGAGCACCCAGCACCCTGAGTACTGAGCACCCAGCATCCTGAGTACTGAGCACCCAGCACCCTGAGCACTGAGCACCCAGCACCCTGAGTACTAAGCACCCAACACCCCAAGCACTGAGCACCCTGAGTACTGAGCACCCAGCACCACAAGCACTGAGCACCCTGAATACTGAGCACCCAGCACCCTGAGTAATGAGCACCCAGCACCTCGAGCACTGAGCACCCAGCACCCTGAGCACTGAGCACCGAGCACCCTGAGCACTGAGCACCCAGCACCCTGAGGACAGAGCACCCAGCACCCCGAGCACTGAGCACACAGCACCCTGAGCACTGAGCACCCTGAGTACTGAGCACTGAGCACCCTGAGTACTGAGCACCCAGCACCCTGAGTACTGAGCACCCAGCACCCCGAGCACTGAGTACCCAGCACCCTGAGCACTGAGTACCTAGCACCCTGAACACTGAGCACCCAGCACCCTGAGTACTGAGCACTGAGCACCCAGCACCACGAGCACTGAGCACACAGCACCCTGAGTACTGAGCAATGAGCACCCAGCACCCCGAGCACTGACCAACGAGCATCCCAAGCACTGAGCACCCAGCACCCCGAGCACTGTGCACCCAGCACCCTGAGCACTGAGCACCCAGCACCCTGAGCACTGAGCACCCAGCACCCCGAGCCTGAGCAGCCAGCACCCCGAGCACTGAGCACTCAGCACCCCGAGCACTGAGCACCCAGCACCCCGAGCACTGAGCACCCAGGACCCCGAGCACTGAGCACCCAGCACCCTGAGTACTGAGCACTGAGCGCCCAGCACCCCGAGCACTGAGCACCGAGCACCCCGAGCACTGAGCACCCAGCACCCCGAGCACTGAGCACCCATCACCCCGAGCACTGAGCACCCAGCACCCCGAGCACTGAGCACCCAGCACCCTGTGTACTGAGCACTGAGTACACAGAACCCCGAGCACTGAGCACCCAGCGCACTGAGCACTGAGCACCCTGAGTACTGAGCACCCAGCACCCTGAGCACTGAGCACCCAGCACCCCGAGCACTGAGCACCCAGCACCCAGAGCACTGAGCACTGAGCACCCTGAGTACTGAGCACTGAGCACCCTGAGCACTGAGCACCGAGCACCCTGAGTACTGAGCACTGAGCACCCTGAGCACTGAGCACCCTGCACCCTGAGTACTGAGCACCGAGCACCATGAGTACTGAGCACCCAGCACTCTGAGCACTGAGCACCCAGCACCCTGAGCACTGAGACACCCAGCACCCCGAGCACTGAGCACCCAGCACCCCGAGCACTGAGCACAGTGCACCCTGAGCACTGAGCCTGAGCACACTGAGTACTGAGCACTGAGCACCCTGAGTACTGAGCACTGAGCACCCTGAGTACTGAGCACCCAGCACCCCGAGCACTGAGCACCGAGCACCCTGAGCACTGAGCACCCAGCACCCTGAGTACTAAGCACCCAGCACCCTGAGTACTGAGCACCCAGCACCCTGAGTTCTGAGCACCCAGCGTACTGAGCACCGAGCACCCCGAGCACTGAGCACCCAGCACCCTGAGTACTGAGCACCCAGCACCCTGAGCACTGAGCACCCAGCACCCTGAGTACTGAGCACCGAGCACCCTGAGTACTGAGCACCCAGCACCCTGAGTACTGAGCACCCAGCACCCTGAGTACTGAGCACCCAGCGTACTGAGCACCGAGCACCCAGCACCCTGAGTACTGAGCACCCAGCACCCTGAGAACTGAGCACCCAGCACCCTGAGTACTGAGCACTGAGCACCCCGAGTACTGAGCACCGAGCACACCGAGCACTGAGCACCCAGCACCCCGAGCACCGAGCACCCTGTGTACTGAGCACCCAGCACCCTGAGCACTGAGCACCCAGCACCCTGAGCACTGAGCACCCAGCACCCTGAGTACTGAGCACCGAGCACCCCGAGCACTGAGCACCCAGCACCCTGAGCACTGAGCAACCTTAGTACTGAGCACTGAGCACCCTGAGTACTGAGCACTGAGCACCCTGAGTACTGAGCACCCAGCACCCTGAGTACTGAGCACCCAGCTCCCTGAGCAATGATCACCCTGAGTACTGAGCACCTAGCACCTTGAGCACTGAGCACCAAGCACACTGAGCACTGAGCAACCAGCACCCGGAGTACTGAGCACCCAGCACCCTGAGTACTAAGCACCGAGCACCCTGAGTACTGAGCACTGAGCACCCCGAGTACTGAGCACCGAGCACCCCGAGCACTGAGCACCCACAACCCCGAGCACCGAGCACCCTGAGTACTGAGCACCGAGCACCCTGAGCACTGAACACACAGCACCCTGAGTACAGAAAACCCCTAGCACTGAGAACCCAGCACCCTGAGTACTGAGCACCGAGCACACTGAGCACTGAGCACCCAGCACCCCGAGCACTGAGCACCCAGCAACCTGAGTACTGAGCACCCAGCACCCTGAGTACTGAGCACCCAGCACCCCGAGCACTGAGTACCCAGCACCCTGAGCACTGAGCACCCAGCACACTGAGCACTGAGCACCAAGCACCCTGAGCACTGAGCACCCAGCACCCTGAGTTCTGAGCACTGAGCACCCAGCACCCCGAGCACTGAGCACCCAGCACCCTGAGTACTGAGCACTGAGCACCCAGCACCCCGAGCACTGAGCACCCAGCACCCTGAGCACTGAGCACCCAACACCCGAGTACTGAGCACCCAGCTCCCTGAGTACTGAGCACCCAGCACCCTGAGTACTGAGCACCCAGCACCCCGAGCACTAAGCACCCAGCACCCTGAGCACTGAGCACCCAGCACCCTGAGTACTGAGCACCCAGCACCCCGAGCACTAAGCACCCAGCACCCTGAGCACTGAGCACCCAGCACCCTGAGTACTGAGCACCGAGCACCCTGAGTACTGAGCACCCAGCACCCTGAGCACTGATCACCCAGCACCCTGAGTACTGAGCACCAAGTACCCTGAGTACTGAGCACCCAGCACCCCGAGCACTGAGCACCCAGCACCCTGAGTACTGAGCACTGAGAACACAGCACCCCGAGCAATGAGCACCCAGCACCCTGTGTACTGAGCACTGAGTACCCAGTACCCCGAGCACTGAGACCCAGCACCCTGAGCACTGAGCACCCAGCACCCCGAGTACTGAGCACCCAGCACCCCGAGCACTGAGCACCCAGCACCCTGAGCACTGAGCACCCAGCACCCCGAGCAATGAGCACCCAGCACCCTGAGTACTGAGCACCCAGCACCCCGAGTACTGAGCACCCAGCAACCTGAGAACTGAGCAGCCAGCACCCCGAGCACTGAGCACCCAGCACACTGAGCACTGAGCACCCAGCACCCTGAGTACTGAGCACTGAGCACCCTGAGTACTGAGCACCCAGCACCCCGAGCACTGAGCACCGAGCACCCCGAGCACTGAGCACCCAGCGCCCCGAGCACTGAGCACCCAGCACCCCGAGCACTGATCACCCAGCACCCTGAGCACTGAGCACCCAGCACCCTGAGCACTGAGCACCCAGCACACTGAGCACTGAGCACCAAGCACCCTGAGCACTGAGCACCCAGCACCCTGAGTTCTGAGCACTGAGCACCCAGCACCCCGAGCACTGAGCACCCAGCACCCTGAGTACTGAGCACTGAGCACCCAGCACCCCGAGCACTGAGCACCCAGCACCCTGAGCACTGAGCACCCAACACCCGAGTACTGAGCACCCAGCTCCCTGAGTACTGAGCACCCAGCACCCTGAGTACTGAGCACCCAGCACCCCGAGCACTAAGCACCCAGCACCCTGAGCACTGAGCACCCAGCACCCTGAGTACTGAGCACCCAGCACCCCGAGCACTAAGCACCCAGCACCCTGAGCACTGAGCACCCAGCACCCTGAGTACTGAGCACCGAGCACCCTGAGTACTGAGCACCCAGCACCCTGAGCACTGATCACCCAGCACCCTGAGTACTGAGCACCAAGTACCCTGAGTACTGAGCACCCAGCACCCCGAGCACTGAGCACCCAGCACCCTGAGTACTGAGCACTGAGAACACAGCACCCCGAGCAATGAGCACCCAGCACCCTGTGTACTGAGCACTGAGTACCCAGTACCCCGAGCACTGAGACCCAGCACCCTGAGCACTGAGCACCCAGCACCCCGAGTACTGAGCACCCAGCACCCCGAGCACTGAGCACCCAGCACCCTGAGCACTGAGCACCCAGCACCCCGAGCAATGAGCACCCAGCACCCTGAGTACTGAGCACCCAGCACCCCGAGTACTGAGCACCCAGCAACCTGAGAACTGAGCAGCCAGCACCCCGAGCACTGAGCACCCAGCACACTGAGCACTGAGCACCCAGCACCCTGAGTACTGAGCACTGAGCACCCTGAGTACTGAGCACCCAGCACCCCGAGCACTGAGCACCGAGCACCCCGAGCACTGAGCACCCAGCGCCCCGAGCACTGAGCACCCAGCACCCCGAGCACTGATCACCCAGCACCCTGAGCACTGAGCACCCAGCACCCTGAGCACTGAGCACCCAGCACCCCGAGCACTGAGCACCCGGCACCCCGAGCACTGAGCACCCAGCACCCTGAGTACTGAGCACCCAGCACCCTGAGTACTGAGCACCCAGCACCCTGAGCACTGAGCACCCACCACCCTGAGTACTATGCACCCAACACCCCAAGCACTGAGCACCCTGAGTACTGAGCACCCAGCACCACAAGCACTGAGCACCCTGAATACTGAGCACCCAGCACCCTGAGTAATGAGCACCCAGCACCCCGAGCACTGAGCACCCAGCACCCTGAGCACTGAGCACCGAGCACCCTGAGCACTGAGCACCCAGCACCCTGAGGACTGAGCACCCAGCACCCTGAGCACTGAGCACACAGCACCCTGAGCACTGAGCACCCTGAGTACTGAGCACTGAGCACCCTGAGTACTGAGCACCCAGCACCCTGAGTACTGAGCACCCAGCACCCCGAGCACTGAGTACCCAGCACCCTGAGCACTGAGTACCCAGCACCCTGAGCACTGAGCACCCAGCACATTGAGCAATGAGCACCCAGCACCCTGAGCACTGAGCACCCAGCACCCTGAGTACTGAGCACTGAGCACCCAGCACCCCGAGCACTGAGCACCCAGCACCCTGAGTACTGAGCACTGAGCACCCAGCACCCCGAGCACTGAGCAACGAGCACCCCAAGCACTGAGCACCCAGCACCCCGAGCACTGTGCACCCAGCACCCTGAGCACTGAGCACCCAGCACCCTGAGCACTGAGCACCCAGCACACCGAGCCCTGAGCACCCAGCACCCCGAGCACTGAGCACTCAGCACCCCGAGCACTGAGCACCCAGCACCCCGAGCACTGAGCACCCAGCACCCCGAGCACTGAGCACCCAGCACCCTGAGTACTGAGCACTGAGCGCCCAGCACCCCGAGCACTGAGCACCCAGCACCCCGAGCACTGAGCACCCAGCACCCCGAGCACTGAGCACCCAGCACCCCGAGCACTGAGCACCCAACACCCCGAGCACTGAGCACCCAGCAGCCCGAGCACTGAGCACCCAGCACCCCGAGCACTGAGCACCCAGCACCCTGAGTACTGAGCACCCAGCACCCTGAGTACTGAGCACCCAGCACCCTGAGCACTGAGCACCCAGCACCCTGAGTACTGAGCACCCAACACCCCGAGCACTGAGCACTGAGCACCCCGAGTACTGAGCACCGAGCACCCCGAGCACTGAGCACCCACAACCCCGAGCACCGAGCACCCTGAGTACTGAGCACCCAGCACCCTGAGCACTGAACACACAGCACCCTGAGTACAGAAAACCCCTAGCACTGAGAACCCAGCACCCTGAGTACTGAGCACCGAGCACACTGAGCACTGAGCACCCAGCACCCCGAGCACTGAGCACCCAGCAACCTGAGTACTGAGCACCCAGCACCCTGAGTACTGAGCACCCAGCACCCCGAGCACTGAGTACCCAGCACCCTGAGCACTGAGCACCCAGCACACTGAGCACTGAGCACCAAGCACCCTGAGCACTGAGCACCCAGCACCCTGAGTTCTGAGCACTGAGCACCCAGCACCCCGAGCACTGAGCACCCAGCACCATGAGTACTGAGCACTGAGCACCCAGCACCCCGAGCACTGAGCACCCAGCACCCTGAGCACTGAGCACCCAACACCCGAGTACTGAGCACCCAGCTCCCTGAGTACTGAGCACCCAGCACCCCGAGTACAGAGCACCCAGCACCCTGAGTACTGAGCACCCAGCACCCCGAGCACTAAGCACCCAGCACCCTGAGCACTGAGCACCCAGCACCCTGAGTACTGAGCACCGAGCACCCTGAGTACTGAGCACCCAGCACCCTGAGCACTGATCACCCAGCACCCTGAGTACTGAGCACCAAGTACCCTGAGTACTGAGCACCCAGCACCCCGAGCACTGAGCACCCAGCACCCTGAGTACTGAGCACTGAGAACACAGCACACCGAGCAATGAGCACCCAGCACCCTGTGTACTGAGCACTGAGTACCCAGTACCCCGAGCACTGAGACCCAGCACCCTGAGCACTGAGCACCCAGCACCCCGAGTACTGAGCACCCAGCACCCCGAGCACTGAGCACCCAGCACCCCGAGCACTGAGCACCCAGCACCCCGAGCAATGAGCACCCAGCACCCTGAGTACTGAGCACCCAGCACCCCGAGTACTGAGCACCCAGCAACCTGAGAACTGAGCAGCCAGCACCCCGAGCACTGAGCACCCAGCACACTGAGCACTGAGCACCCAGCACCCTGAGTACTGAGCACTGAGCACCCTGAGTACTGAGCACCCAGCACCCCGAGCACTGAGCACCGAGCACCCCGAGCACTGAGCACCCAGCGCCCCGAGCACTGAGCACCCAGCACCCCGAGCACTGATCACCCAGCACCCTGAGCACTGAGCACCCAGCACCCTGAGCACTGAGCACCCAGCACCCCGAGCACTGAGCACCCAGCACCCCGAGCACTGAGCACCCAGCACCCCGAGCACTGAGCACCCAGCACCCTGAGTACTGAGCACCCAGCACCCTGAGTACTGAGCACCCAGCACCCTGAGCACTGAGCACCCACCACTCTGAGTACTAAGCACCCAACACCCCAAGCACTGAGCACCCTGAGTACTGAGCACCCAGCACCACAAGCACTGAGCACCCTGAATACTGAGCACCCAGCACCCTGAGTAATGAGCACCCAGCACCCCGAGCACTGAGCACCCAGCACCCTGAGCACTGAGCACCGAGCACCCTGAGCACTGAGCACCCAGCACCCTGAGGACTGAGCACCCAGCACCCTGAGCACTGAGCACACAGCACCCTGAGCACTGAGCACCCTGAGTACTGAGCACTGAGCACCCTGAGTACTGAGCACCCAGCACCCTGAGTACTGAGCACCCAGCACCCCGAGCACTGAGTACCCAGCACCCTGAGCACTGAGTACCCAGCACCCTGAGCACTGAGCACCCAGCACATTGAGCAATGAGCACTCAGCACCCTGAGCACTGAGCACCCAGCACCCTGAGTACTGAGCACTGAGCACCCAGCACCCCGAGCACTGAGCACCCAGCACCCTGAGTACTGAGCACTGAGCACCCAGCACCCCGAGCACTGAGCAACGAGCACCCCAAGCACTGAGCACCCAGCACCCCGAGCACTGTGCACCCAGCACCCTGAGCACTGAGCACCCAGCACCCTGAGCACTGAGCACCCAGCACCCCGAGCACTGAGCACCCAGCACCCTGAGCACTGAGCACTCAGCACCCCGAGCACTGAGCACCCAGCACCCCGAGCACTGAGCACCCAGCACCCCGAGCACTGAGCACCCAGCACCCTGAGTACTGAGCACTGAGCGCCCAGCACCCCGAGCACTGAGCACCGAGCACCCCGAGCACTGAGCACCCAGCACCCCGAGCACTGAGCACCCAGCACCCCGAGCACTGAGCACCCAGCACCCCGAGCAATGAGCACCCAGCACCCCGAGCACTGAGCACCCAGCACCCCGAGCACTGAGCACCCAGCACCCTGAGTACTGAGCACCCAGCACCCTGAGCACTGAGCACCCAGCACCCTGAGTACTGAGCACCCAACACCCCAAGCACTGAGCACCCTGAATACTGAGCACCCAGCACCCCAAGCACTGAGCACCCTGAGTACTGAGCACCCAGCCCCCTGAGTAATGAGCACCCAGCACCCCGAGCACTGAGCACCCAGCACCCTGAGTACTGAGCACCGAGCACCCTGAGTACTGAGCCGCCAGCACCCTGAGTACTGAGCACCCAGCGTACTGAGCACCGAGCACCCAGCACCCTGAGTACTGAGCACCCAGCACCCTGAGCACTGAGCACCCAGCACCCTGAGTACTGAGCACTGAGCACCCCGAGTACTGAGCACCCAGCACCCCGAGCACTGAGCACCGAGCACCCCGAGCACTGAGCACCCAGCAACCCGAGCACTGAGCACCCAGCACCCCGAGCACTGAGCACCCAGCACCCTGAGCACTGAGCACCCTGCACCCTGAGCACTGAGCACCCAGCACCCCGAGCACTGAGCACCCAGTACCCCGAGCACTGAGCACCCAGCACCCCGAGCACTGAGCACCCAGCACCCTGAGCACTGAGCACCCAGCACCCTGAATACTGAGCACCCAACACCCCAAGCACTGAGCAGCCTGAGTACTGAGCACCCAGCACCCCAAGCACTGAGCACCCTGAGTACTGAGCACCCAGTACCCTGAGTATTGAGCACCCAGCACCCCGAGCACTGAGCACCGAGCACCCTGAGTTCTGAGCAGCCAGCACCCTGAGTACTGAGCACCCAGCGTACTGAGCACCGAGCACCCAGCACCCTGAGTACTCAGCACCCAGCACCCTGAGCACTGAGCACCCAGCAACCTGAGTACTGAGCACCGAGCACCCCGAGTACTGAGCACCCAGCACCCCGAGCACTGAGCACCCAGCACCCTGAGCACTGAGCACCCAGCACCCCGAGCACTGAGCACCCAGCACCCCGAGCACTGAGCACCCCGCACCCCGAGCACTGAGGACCCTGAGTACTAAGCACCGAGCACACTGAGCACTGAGCACCCAGCACCCTGAGCACTGAGCACCCAGCACCCTGAGTACTGAGCACCCAGCACCCCGAGCACTGAGCACCCAGCACCCTGAGTACTGAGCACCCAGCACCCTGAGCACTGAGCACCGAGCACCCTGAGCACTGAGCACCCAGCACCCTGAGGACTGAGCACCCAGCACCCCGAGCACTGAGCACACAGCACCCTGAGCACTGAGCACCCTGAGTACTGAGCACTGAGCACCCTGAGTACTGAGCACTGAGCACCCTGAGTACTGAGCACCCAGCACCCTGAGTACTGAGCACCCAGCACCCCGAGCACTGAGTACCCAGCACCCTGAGCACTGAGCACCCAGCACCCTGAGCACTGAGCACCCAGCACCCTGAGCACTGAGCACCCAGCACCCTGAGCACTGAGCACCCAGCACCCTGAGTACTGAGCACTGTGCACCCAGCACCAAGAGCACTGAGCACCCAGCACCCTGAGTACTGAGCACTGAGCACCCAGCACCCCAAGCACTGAGCACCCAGCACTCTGAGCACTGAGCACCCAGCACCCGAGTACTGATCACCCAGCACCCTGAGTACTGAGCACCCAGCACCCTGAGTACTGAGCACCCAGCACCCCGAGTACTGAGCAAACAGCACCCTGAGCACTGAGCACCCAGCACCCTGAGCACTGAGCACCCATCACCCCGAGCACTGCGCACCCAGCACCCTGAGTACTGAGCACCCAGCACCCTGAGCACTGAGCACCCAGCACCCTGAGCACTCAGCACGCAGCACCCTGAGCACTGAGCACCCAGCACCCTGAGTAGTGAGCACCCAACGTACTGAGCACCGAGCACCCCGAGCACTGAGCACCCAGCACCCTGAGTACTGAGCACCGAGCACCCCGAGCACTGAGCACCCAGCACACTGAGTACTGAGCTCCGAGCACCCCGAGCACTGAGCACCCAGCGCCCCGAGCACTGAGCACCCAGCACCCTGAGCACTGAGCACCCAGCACCCTGAGCACTGAGCACCCAGCACCCTGAGCACTGCGCACCCAGCACCCTGAGTACTGAGCACCCAGCACCCTGAGCACTGAGCACCCAGCACCCTGAGCACTGAGCACCCAGCACCCTGAGCACTGAGCACCCAGCACCCTGATTAGTGAGCACCCAACGTACTGAGCACCGAGCACATCGAGTACTGAGCACCCAGCACCCCGAGCACTGAGCACCCAGCACCCCGAACACTGAGCACCTAGCACCCTGAGTAATGAGCACAAAGCACCCTGAGTACTGAGCACCCAGCACCCTGAGCACTGAGCACCCAGCACCCTGAGTACTGAGCACCCAACAACCCAAGCACTGAGAACCCTGGGTACTGAGCACCCAGCACCCCAAGCACTGAGCACCCTGAGTACTGAGCACCCAACATCCTGAGTACTGCGCACCCAGCACCCCAAGCACTGAGCACCCTGAGTACTGAGCACCCAGTACCCTGAGCACTGAACACACAGCACCCTGAGTACTGAGCACCCCGAGCACTGAGCACCCAGCATACTGAGTACTGAGCACCCAGCACCCTGAGTACTGAGCACCCAGCACCCTGAGCACTGAGCACCCAGCACCCTGAGTACTGAGCATCAAGCACCCCGAGCACTGAGCACCCAGCACCCTGAGTACTGAGCACTGAGCACCCAGGACCCCGAGCACTGAGCACCCAGCACCCTGTGTACTGAGCACTGAGTACCCAGCACCCCGAGCACTGAGCACCCAGCATCCTGAGCAATGATCACCCTGAGTACTGAGCACCCAGCACCTTGAACACTGAGCACCGAGCACCCCGAGCAATGAGCACCCAGCACCCCGAGCACTGAGCACCCAGCACCCTGAGAACTGAGCACCCAGCACCCTGAGTACTGAGCACCCAGCACCCTGAGTACTGAGCACCCAGCACCCTGAGCACTGAGCACCCAGCACCCTGAGCACTGAGCACCCAGAACCCTGAGTACTGAGCACCCAGCACCCCGAGTACTAAGCACCGAGCACCCTGAGCACTGAGCACCCAGCACCCTGAGCACTGATCACCCAGCACCCTGAGGACTGAGCACCCAGCACCCCGAGCACTGAGCACCCAGCACCCTGAGTACTGAGCCCCCAGCACCCTGAGCACTGAGCACCGAGCACCCTGAGCACTGAGCACCCAGCACCCTGAGGACTGAGCACCCAGCACCCCGAGCACTGAGCACCCAGCACCCTGAGCACTGAGCACCCTGAGTACTGAGCACTGAGCACCCTGAGTACTGAGCACTGAGCTCCCTGAGTACTGAGCACCCAGCACCCTGAGTACTGAGCACCCAGCACCCTGAGCACTGAGTACCCAGCACCCTGAGCACTGAGCACCCAGCACCCTGAGTACTGAGCAATGTGCACCCAGCACCCCGAGCACTGAGCACGCAGCACCCTGAGTACTGAGCACTGAGCACCCAGCACCCTGAGCACTGAGCACCCAGCACCCGAGTACTGATCACCCAGCACCCTGAGTACTGAGCACCCAGCACCCTGAGTACTGAGCACCCAGCACCCTGAGCACTGAGCACCCAGCACGGTGAGTAGTGAGCACCCAACGTACTGAGCAACGAGCACCCCGAGCACTGAGCACCCAGCACCCTGAGTACTGAGCTCCGAGCACCCCGAGCACTGAGCACCCAGCGCCCCGAGCACTGAGCACCCAGAACCCTGAGCACTGAGCACCCAGCACCCCGAGCACAGAGCACCCAGCACCCTGAGTACTGAGAACCAAGCACCCTGAGTACTGAGCACCCAGCACCCTGAGCACTGAGCCCCCAGCACCCCGAACACTGAGCACCTAGCACCCTGAGTAATGAGCACCCAGCACCCTGAGTACTGAGCACCCAACACCCCGAACACTGAGCACCTAGCACCCTGAGTAATGAGCACCCAGCACCCCGAGCACTGAGCCCCCAGCACCCCGAACACTGAGCACCTAGCACCCTGAGTAATGAGCACCCAGCACGCTGAGTACTGAGCACCCAGCACCCTGAGCACTGAGCACCCAGCACCCTGAGTACTGAGCACCCAACACCCCAAGCACTGAGAACCCTGAGTACTGAGCACCCAGCACCCCAAGCACTGAGCACCCTGAGTACTGAGCACCCAGTACCCTGAGCACTGAACACACAGCACCCTGAGTACTGAGCACCCCGAGCACTGAGCACCCAGCATACTGAGTACTGAGCACCCAGCACCCTGAGTACTGAGCTCCCAGCACCCTGAGCACTGAGCACCCAGCACCCTGAGTACTGAGCATCAAGCACCCCGAGCACTGAGCACCCAGCACCCTGAGTACTGAGCACTGAGCACACAGCACCCCGAGCACTGAGCACCCAGCACCCTGTGTACTGAGCACTGAGTACCCAGCACCCCGAGCACTGAGCACCCAGCATCCTGAGCACTGAGCACCCTGAGTACTGCGCACCCAGCACCCTGAGCAATGAGCACCCAGCACCCCGAGCACTGAGCACCCAGCACCCAGAGCACTGAGCACTGAGCACCCTGAGTACTGAGCACCCAGCACCCCGAGCACTGAGCACCGAGCACCCTGAGCACTGAGCACCCAGCACCCGGAGTACTAAGCACCCAGCACCCTGAGTACTAAGCACCCAGCACCCTGAGTACTGAGCACCCAGCACCCTGAGTACTGAGCACCCAGTACCCTGAGTACTGAGCACCCAGCGTACTGAGCACCGAGCACCCCGAGCACTGAGCACCCAGCACCCTGAGTACTGAGCACCCAGAACCCTGAGCACTGAGCACCAAGCACCCTGAGTACTGAGCACTGAGCACCCTGAGTACTGAGCACCCAGCACCCTGAGTACTGAGCACCCAGCACCCTGAGTACTGAGCACCCAGCGTACTGAGCACCGAGCACCCAGCACCCTGAGTACTGAGCACCCAGCACCCTGAGCACTGAGCACCCAGCACCCTGAGTACTGAGCACTGAGCACCCAGCACCCCGAGCACCGATCACCCTGAGTACTGAGCACCCAGCACCCTGAGCACTGAGCAACCAGCACCCTGAGCACTGAGCACCCAGCACCCTGAGCACTGAGCACCCAGCACCCTGAGTACTGAGCACCGAGCACCCCGAGTACTGAGCACCCAGCACCCTGATAACTGAGCACCCTTAGTACTGAGCACTGAGCACCCTGAGTACTGAGCACTGAGCACCCTGAGTACTGAGCACCCAGCACCCTGAGAACTGAGCACCCAGCACCCTGAGCAATGATCACCCTGAGTACTGAGCACCCAGCACCTTGAGCACTGAGCACAGAGCACCCCGAGCACTGAGCACCCAGCACCCGGAATACTGAGCACCCAGCACCCTGAGTACTAAGCACCGAGCACCCTGAGTACTGAGCACCCAGCACCCCGAGCACTGAGCACCCAGCACCCTGAGAACTGAGCACCCAGCACCCTGAGTACTGAGTACCCAGCACCCTGAGTACTGAGCACCCAGCACCCTGAGCACTGAGCACCCAGCACCCTGAGCACTGAGCACCCAGCACCCTGAGTACTGAGCACCCAGCACCCCGAGTACTAAGCACCGAGCACCCTGAGCACTGAGCACCCAGCACCCTGAGCACTGAGCACCCAGCACCCTGAGTACTGAGCACTGAGCACCCTGAGTACTGAGCACCCAGCACACTGAGTACTGAGCAAACAGCACCCCGAGCACTGAGTACCCAGCACCCTGAGCACTGAGCACCCTGCACCCTGAGTACTGAGCACTGTGCACCCAGCACCCCGAGCACTGAGCACCCAGCACCCTGAGTACTGAGCACTGAGCACCAAGCAACCAGAGCACTGAGCACCCAGCACCCGAGTACTGATCACCCAGCACCCTGAGTACTGAGCACCCAGCACCCTGAGTACTAAGCAGCCAGCACCCCGAGTACTGAGCACCCAGCACCCTGAGCACTGAGCACCCAGCACCCTGAGCACTGAGCACCCAGCACCCCGAGCACTGCGCACCCAGCACCCTGAGTACTGAGCACCCAGCACCCTGAGCACTGAGCACCCAGCACCCTGAGCACGGAGCACCCTGCACCCTGAGCACTGAGCACCCAGCACGGTGAGTAGTGAGCACCCATCGTACTGAGCACCGAGCACCCCGAGCACTGAGCTCCCAGCAACCTGAGTACTGGGCACCCAGCACCCTGAGCACTGAGCACCGAGCACCCTGAGCACTGAGCACCCAGCACCCTGAGGACTGAGCACCCAGCACCCCGAGCACTGAGCACCCAGCACCCTGAGCATTGAGCACACTGAGTACTGAGCACTGAGCACCCTGAGTACTGAGCACTGAGCACCCCGAGCACTGAGCACCCAGCACCCTGAGTACTGAGCACCCAGCACCCTGAGCACTGAGCACCGAGCACCCTGAGCACTGAGCACCCAGCACCCTGAGGACTGAGCACCCAGCACCCCGAGCACTGAGCACCCAGCACCCTGAGCACTGAGCACCCTGAGTACTGAGCACTGAGCACCCTGAGTACTGAGCACTGAGCACCCTGAGTACTGAGCACCCAGCACCCTGAGTACTGAGAACCCAGCACCCCGAGCACTGAGTACCCAGGACCGTGAGCACTGAGCACCCAGCACCCTGAGTACTGAGCACTGTGCACCCAGCACCCCGAGCACTGAGCACCCAGCACCCTGAGTACTGAGCACTGAGCACCCAGCACCCCGAGCACTGAGCACCCAGCACCCGAGTACTGATCACCCAGCACCCTGAGTACTGAGCACCCAGCACCCTGAGTACTGAGCACCCAGCACCCCGAGTACTGAGCACCCAGCACCCTGAGCACTGAGCACCCAGCACCCTGAGCACTGAGCACCCAGCACCCCGAGCACTGCGCACCCAGCACCCTGAGTACTGAGCACCCAGCACCCTGAGCACTGAGCACCCAGCACCCTGAGCACTGAGCACCCAGGACCCTGAGCACTGAGCACCCAGCACGGTGAGTAGTGAGCACCCAACGTACTGAGCACCGAGCACCCCGAGCACTGAGCACCCAGCACCCTGAGTACTGAGCTCCGAGCACCCCAAGCACTGAGCACCCAGCGCCCCGAGCACTGAGCACTGAGCACCCAGCACCCCGAGCACTGAGCACCCAGCACCCGAGTACTGATCACCCAGCACCCTGAGTACTGAGCACCCAGCACCCTGAGTACTAAGCACCCAGCACCGCGAGAACTGAGCACCCAGCACCCTGAGAACTGAGCACCCAGCACCCTGAGCACTGAGCACCCAGCACCCCGAGCACTGCGCACCCAGCACCCTGAGTACTGAGCACACAGCACCCTGAGCACTGAGCACCCAGCACCCTGAGCACGGAGCACCCTGCACCCTGAGCACTGAGCACCCAGCACGGTGAGTAGTGAGCACCCATCGTACTGAGCACTGAGCACCCCGAGCACTGAGAACCCAGCACCCTGAGTACTGGGCACCCAGCACCCTGAGCACTGAGCACCGAGCACCCTGAGCACTGAGCACCCAGCACCCTGAGGACTGAGCACCCAGCACCCCGAGCACTGAGCACCCAGCACCCTGAGCACTGAGCACCCTGAGTACTGAGCACTGAGCACCCTGAGTACTGAGCACTGAGCACCCCGAGCACTGAGCACCCAGCACCCTGAGTACTGAGCACCCAGCACCCTGAGCACTGAGCACCGAGCACCCTGAGCACTGAGCACCCAGCACCCTGAGGACTGAGCACCCAGCACCCCGAGCACTGAGCACCCAGCACCCTGAGCACTGAGCACCCAGCACCCTGAGTACTGAGCACTGTGCACCCTGAGTACTGAGCACCCAGCACCCTGAGCAATGATCACCCTGAGTACTGAGCACCCAGCACCTTGAGCACTGAGCACCGAGCACCCCGAGCACTGAGCACCCAGCACCCTGAGTACTGAGCACTGAGCACCCAGCACCCCGAGCACTGAGCACCCAGCACCCGAGTACTGATCACCCAGCACCCTGAGTACTGAGCACCCAGCACCCTGAGCACTGAGCACCCAGCACCCTGAGCACTGAGCACCCAGCACCCTGAGCACTGAGCACCCAGCACGGTGAGTAGTGAGCACCCAACGTACTGAGCACCGAGCACCCCGAGCACTGAGCACCCAGCACCCTGAGTACTGAGCTCCGAGCACCCCGAGCACTGAGCACCCATCGCCCCGAGCACTGAGCACCCAGAACCCTGAGCACTGAGCACCCAGCACCCCGAGCACAGAGCACCCAGCACCCTGAGTACTGAGCACCCAGCACCCTGAGTACTGAGCACCCAGCACCCTGAGCACTGAGCACCCAGCACCCTGAGTACTGAGCACCCAACACCCCAAGCAATGAGCACCCTGAGTACTGAGCACCCAGCACCCCAAGCACTGAGCACCCTGAGTACTGAGCACCCAGCACCCTGAGTACTGAGCACCCAGCACCCCAAGCACTGAGCAACCTGAGTACTGAGCACCGAGCACCCCGAACACTGAGCACCCAGCACCCTGAGCACTGAGCACCCTTAGTACTGAGCACTGAGCACCCTGACTACTGAGCACTGAGCACCCTGAGTACTGAGCACCCAGCACCCTGAGTACTGAGCACCCAGCACCCTGAGTACTGAGCACCCAGCACCCTGAGTACTGAGCACCCAGCACCCCGAGTACTGAGCACCCAGCACCCTGAGTACTGAGCACCCAGCTCCTTGAGCACTGAGCACCGAGCACCCCGAGCACTGAGCACCCAGCACCCGGAGTAGTGAGCACCCAGCACCCTGAGTACTAAGCACCGAGCACCCTGAGTACTGAGCACCCAACACCCTGAGCACTGAACACACAGCACCCTGAGTACTGAGCACCCCGAGCACTGAGCACCCAGCACCCTGAGTACTGAGCACCGAGAACCCTGAGCACTGAGCACCCAGCACCCCGAGCACTGAGCACCCAGCACCCTGAGTACTGAGCACCCAGCACCCTGAGTACTGAGCACTGAGCACCCAGCACCCGGAGTACTGAGCACCCAGCACCCGAGTACTGATCACCCAGCACCCTGAGTACTGAGCACCCAGCACCCTGAGTACTAAGCAGCCAGCACCCCGAGTACTGAGCACCCAGCACCCTGAGCACTGAGCACCCAGCACCCTGAGCACTGAGCACCCAGCACCCCGAGCACTGCGCACCCAGCACCCTGAGTACTGAGCACCCAGCACCCTGAGCACTGAGCACCCAGCACCCTGAGCACGGAGCACCCTGCACCCTGAGCACTGAGCACCCAGCACGGTGAGTAGTGAGCACCCATCGTACTGAGCACCGAGCACCCCGAGCACTGAGCTCCCAGCAACCTGAGTACTGGGCACCCAGCACCCTGAGCACTGAGCACCGAGCACCCTGAGCACTGAGCACCCAGCACCCTGAGGACTGAGCACCCAGCACCCCGAGCACTGAGCACCCAGCACCCTGAGCATTGAGCACACTGAGTACTGAGAACTGAGCACCCTGAGTACTGAGCACTGAGCACCCCGAGCACTGAGCACCCAGCACCCTGAGTACTGAGCACCCAGCACCCTGAGCACTGAGCACCGAGCACCCTGAGCACTGAGCACCCAGCACCCTGAGGACTGAGCACCCAGCACCCCGAGCACTGAGCACCCAGCACCCTGAGCACTGAGCACCCTGAGTACTGAGCACTGAGCACCCTGAGTACTGAGCACTGAGCACCCTGAGTACTGAGCACCCAGCACCCTGAGTACTGAGAACCCAGCACCCCGAGCACTGAGTACCCAGGACCGTGAGCACTGAGCACCCAGCACCCTGAGTACTGAGCACTGTGCACCCAGCACCCCGAGCACTGAGCACCCAGCACCCTGAGTACTGAGCACTGAGCACCCAGCACCCCGAGCACTGAGCACCCAGCACCCGAGTACTGATCACCCAGCACCCTGAGTACTGAGCACCCAGCACCCTGAGTACTGAGCACCCAGCACCCCGAGTACTGAGCACCCAGCACCCTGAGCACTGAGCACCCAGCACCCTGAGCACTGAGCACCCAGCACCCCGAGCACTGCGCACCCAGCACCCTGAGTACTGAGCACCCAGCACCCTGAGCACTGAGCACCCAGCACCCTGAGCACTGAGCACCCAGCACCCTGAGCACTGAGCACCCAGCACGGTGAGTAGTGAGCACCCAACGTACTGAGCACCGAGCACCCCGAGCACTGAGCACCCAGCACCCTGAGTACTGAGCTCCGAGCACCCCAAGCACTGAGCACCCAGCGCCCCGAGCACTGAGCACTGAGCACCCAGCACCCCGAGCACTGAGCACCCAGCACCCGAGTACTGATCACCCAGCACCCTGAGTACTGAGCACCCAGCACCCTGAGTACTAAGCACCCAGCACCGCGAGAACTGAGCACCCAGCACCCTGAGAACTGAGCACCCAGCACCCTGAGCACTGAGCACCCAGCACCCCGAGCACTGCGCACCCAGCACCCTGAGTACTGAGCACACAGCACCCTGAGCACTGAGCACCCAGCACCCTGAGCACGGAGCACCCTGCACCCTGAGCACTGAGCACCCAGCACGGTGAGTAGTGAGCACCCATCGTACTGAGCACTGAGCACCCCGAGCACTGAGAACCCAGCACCCTGAGTACTGGGCACCCAGCACCCTGAGCACTGAGCACCGAGCACCCTGAGCACTGAGCACCCAGCACCCTGAGGACTGAGCACCCAGCACCCCGAGCACTGAGCACCCAGCACCCTGAGCACTGAGCACCCTGAGTACTGAGCACTGAGCACCCTGAGTACTGAGCACTGAGCACCCCGAGCACTGAGCACCCAGCACCCTGAGTACTGAGCACCCAGCACCCTGAGCACTGAGCACCGAGCACCCTGAGCACTGAGCACCCAGCACCCTGAGGACTGAGCACCCAGCACCCCGAGCACTGAGCACCCAGCACCCTGAGCACTGAGCACCCAGCACCCTGAGTACTGAGCACTGTGCACCCTGAGTACTGAGCACCCAGCACCCTGAGCAATGATCACCCTGAGTACTGAGCACCCAGCACCTTGAGCACTGAGCACCGAGCACCCCGAGCACTGAGCACCCAGCACCCTGAGTACTGAGCACTGAGCACCCAGCACCCCGAGCACTGAGCACCCAGCACCCGAGTACTGATCACCCAGCACCCTGAGTACTGAGCACCCAGCACCCTGAGCACTGAGCACCCAGCACCCTGAGCACTGAGCACCCAGCACCCTGAGCACTGAGCACCCAGCACGGTGAGTAGTGAGCACCCAACGTACTGAGCACCGAGCACCCCGAGCACTGAGCACCCAGCACCCTGAGTACTGAGCTCCGAGCACCCCGAGCACTGAGCACCCATCGCCCCGAGCACTGAGCACCCAGAACCCTGAGCACTGAGCACCCAGCACCCCGAGCACAGAGCACCCAGCACCCTGAGTACTGAGCACCCAGCACCCTGAGTACTGAGCACCCAGCACCCTGAGCACTGAGCACCCAGCACCCTGAGTACTGAGCACCCAACACCCCAAGCAATGAGCACCCTGAGTACTGAGCACCCAGCACCCCAAGCACTGAGCACCCTGAGTACTGAGCACCCAGCACCCTGAGTACTGAGCACCCAGCACCCCAAGCACTGAGCAACCTGAGTACTGAGCACCGAGCACCCCGAACACTGAGCACCCAGCACCCTGAGCACTGAGCACCCTTAGTACTGAGCACTGAGCACCCTGACTACTGAGCACTGAGCACCCTGAGTACTGAGCACCCAGCACCCTGAGTACTGAGCACCCAGCACCCTGAGTACTGAGCACCCAGCACCCTGAGTACTGAGCACCCAGCACCCCGAGTACTGAGCACCCAGCACCCTGAGTACTGAGCACCCAGCTCCTTGAGCACTGAGCACCGAGCACCCCGAGCACTGAGCACCCAGCACCCGGAGTAGTGAGCACCCAGCACCCTGAGTACTAAGCACCGAGCACCCTGAGTACTGAGCACCCAACACCCTGAGCACTGAACACACAGCACCCTGAGTACTGAGCACCCCGAGCACTGAGCACCCAGCACCCTGAGTACTGAGCACCGAGAACCCTGAGCACTGAGCACCCAGCACCCAGAGCACTGAGCACCCAGCACCCTGAGTACTGAGCACCCAGCACCCTGAGTACTGAGCACTGAGCACCCAGCACCCGGAGTACTGAGCACCCAGCACCCTGAGTACTAAGCACCGAGCACCCTGAGTACTGAGCACCCAGCACCCTGAGCACTGAGCACCCAGCACCCTGAGCACTGAGCACCCAGCACCCTGAGCACTGAGCACCCAGCACCCTGAGTACTGAGCACTGAGCACCCAGCGCCCCGAGCACTGAGCCCCCAGCACCCTGAGTACTGAGCACTGAGCACCCAGCACCCCGAGCACTGAGCACCCAGCACCCTGAGCACTGAGCACCCAGCACCCGAGTACTGAGCACCCAGCACCCTGAGTACTGAGCACCCAGCTCCCTGAGTACTGAGCACCCAGCACCCCGAGAACTGAGCACACAGCACCCTGAGTACTGAGCACCCAGCACCCTGAGCACTGAGCACCCAGCACCCTGAGCACTGAGCACCCAGCACCCTGAGTACTGAGCACCCAGCACCCTGAGTACTAAGCACAGAGCACCCTGAGCACTGAGCACCCAGCACCCTGAGCACTGAGCACCCAGCACCCTGAGTACTGAGCACCCAGCACCCCGAGCACTGAGCACCCAGCACCCTGAGTACTGAGCACCCAGCACCCTGAGCACTGAGCACCGAGCACCCTGAGCACTGAGCACCCAGCACCCTGAGGACTGAGCACCCAGCACCCCGAGCACTGAGCACCCAGCACCCTGAGCACTGAGCACCCTGAGTACTGAGCACTGAGCACCCTGAGTACTGAGCACTGAGCACCCTGAGTACTGAGCACCCAGCACCCTGAGTACTGATCACCCAGCACCCCGAGCACTGAGTACCCAGCACCCTGAGCACTGAGCACCCAGCACCCTGAGCACTGAGCACCCATCACTCTGAGCACTGAGCACCCAGCACCCTGAGCACTGAGCACCCAGCACCCTGAGTACTGAGCACTGTGCACCCAGCACCAAGAGCACTGAGCACCCAGCACCCTGAGTACTGAGCACTGAGCACCCAGCACCCCGAGCACTGAGCACCCAGCACTCTGAGCACTGAGCACCCAGCACCCGAGTACTGATCACCCAGCACCCTGAGTACTGAGCACCCAGCACCCTGAGTACTGAGCACCCAGCACCCTGAGTACTGAGCACACAGCACCCTGAGTACTGAGCACCGAGCACCCCGAGCACTGAGCACCCAGCACACTGAGTACTGAGCTCCGAGCACCCCGAGCACTGAGCACCCAGCGCCCCGAGCACTGAGCACCCAGAACCCTGAGCACTGAGCACCCAGCACCCTGAGCACTGAGCACCCAGCACCCCGAGCACTGAGCACCCAGCACCCCGAGCACTGAGCACTGAGCACGCTGAGTACTGAGCACCCAGCACCCTGAGCAATGAGCACCCAGCTCCCCGAGCACAGAGCACCCAGCACCCAGAGCACTGAGCACTGAGCACCCTGAGTACTGAGCTCCGAGCACCCCGAGCACTGAGCACCCAGCGCCCCGAGCACTGAGCAGCCAGCACCCTGAGTACTAAGCACCCAGCACCCTGAGTACTAAGCACCCAGCACCCTGAGTACTGAGCACACAGCACCCTGAGTACTGAGCAACCAGCACCCTGAGTACTGAGCACCCAGCGTACTGAGCACCCAGCACCCCGAGCACTGAGCACCCAGCACCCTGAGTACTGAGCACCCAGCACCCTGAGCACTGAGCACCCAGCACCCTGAGTACTGAGCACTGAGAACCCAGCACCCCGAGCACTGTGCCCCCAGCACCCTGAGTACTGAGCACTGAGCACCCAGCACCCCAAGCACTGAGCACCCAGCACCCTGAGCACTGAGCACCCAGCACCCGAGTACTGAGCACCCAGCACCCTGAGTACTGACCACCCAGCTCCCTGAGTACTGAGCACCCAGCACCCCGAGAACTGAGCACCCAGCACCCTGAGTACTGAGCACCCAGCACCCTGAGCACTGAGCACCCAGCACCCTGAGCACTGAGCACCCAGCACCCTGAGTACTGAGCACCCAGCACCCTGAGTACTAAGCACCGAGCACCCTGAGCACTGAGCACCCAGCACCCTGAGCACTGAGCACCCAGCACCCTTAGTACTGAGCACCCAGCACCCTGAGCACTGAGCACCCAGCACCCTGAGTACTGAGCACCCAGCACCCTGAGCACTGAGCACCGAGCACCCTGAGCACTGAGCACCCAGCACCCTGAGGACTGAGCACCCAGCACCCCGAGCACTGAGCACCCAGCACCCTGAGCACTGAGCACCCTGAGTACTGAGCACTGAGCACCCAGCACCCTGAGCACTGAGCACAAAGCACCCTGAGCACTGAGCACCCAGCACCCTGAGTACTGAGCACTGTGCACCCAGCACCCAGAGCACTGAGCACCCAGCACCCTGAGTACTGAGCACTGAGCACCCAGCACCCCGAGCACTGAGCACCCAGCACTCTGAGCACTGAGCACCCAGCACCCGAGTACTGATCACCCAGCACCCTGAGTACTGAGCACCCAGCACCCTGAGTACTGAGCACCCAGCACCCCGAGTACTGAGCACCCAGCACCCTGAGCACTGAGCACCCAGCACCCCGAGCACTGAGCACCCAGCACTCTGAGAACTGAGCACCCAGCACCCGAGTACTGATCACCCAGCACCCTGAGTACTGAGCACCCAGCACCCTGAGTACTGAGCACCCAGAACCCTGAGCACTGAGCACCCAGCACCCTGAGCACTGAGCACCCAGCACGGTGAGTAGTGAGCACCCAACGTACTGAGCACCGAGCACCCCGAGCACTGAGCACCCAGCACCCTGAGTACTGAGCTCCGAGCACACCGAGCACTGAGCACCCAGCGCCCCGAGCACTGAGCACTGAGCACCCAGCACCCCGAGCACTGAGCACCCAGCACCCGAGTACTGATCACCCAGCACCCTGAGTACTGAGCAGCCAGCACCCTGAGTACTAAGCACCCAGCACCCCGAGTACTGAGCACCCAGCACCATGAGCACTGAGCACCCAGCACCCTGAGCACTGAGCACCCAGCACCCCGAGCACTGCGCACCCAGCACCCTGAGTACTGAGCACCCAGCACCCTGAGCACTGAGCACCCAGCACCCTGAGCACAGAGCACCCTGCACCCTGAGCACTGAGCACCCAGCACGGTGAGTAGTGAGCACCAATCGTACTGAGCACCGAGCACCCCGAGCACTGAGAACCCAGCACCCTGAGTACTGGGCACCCAGCACCCTGAGCACTGAGCACCGAGCACCCTGAGCACTGAGCACCCAGCACCCTGAGGACTGAGCACCCAGCACCCCGAACACTGAGCACCCAGCACCCTGAGCACTGAGCACCCTGAGTACTGAGCACTGAGCACACTGAGTACTGAGCACTGAGCACCCCGAGCACTGAGCACCCAGCACCCCGAGCACTGAGCACCCAGCACCCTGAGCACTGAGCACCCTGAGTACTGAGCACTGAGCACCCTGAGTACTGAGCACTGAGCACCCTGAGTACTGAGCACCCAGCACCCTGAGTACTGAGCACCCAGCACCCCGAGCACTGAGTACCCAGCACCCTGAGCACTGAGCACCCAGCACCCTGAGTACTGAGCACTCTGCACCCAGCACCCCGAGCACTGAGCACCCAGCACCCTGAGTACTGAGCACCCAGCACCCCGAGCACTGAGCACCCAGCACCCTGAGTTCTGAGCACCCAGCACCCCGAGTACTGAGCACCCAGCACCCTGAGCACTGAGCACCCAGCACCCTGAGTACTGAGCACCCAGCACCCTGAGTTCTGAGCACCCAGCACCCCGAGTACTGAGCACCCAGCACCCTGAGCACTGAGCACCCAGCACCCTGAGCACTGAGCACCCAGCACCCCGAGCACTGCGCACCCAGCACCCTGAGTACTGAGCACCCAGCACCCTGAGCACTGAGCACCCAGCACCCTGAGCAGTGAGCACCCAGCACCCTGAGCACTGAGCACCCAGCACGGTGAGTAGTGAGCACCCAACGTACTGAGCACCGAGCACCCCGAGCACTGAGCACCCAGCACCCTGAGTACTGAGCTCCGAGCACCCCGAGCACTGAGCACTCAGCGCCCCGAGCACTGAGCACCCAGAACCCTGAGCACTGAGCACCCAGCACCCCGAGCACAGAGCACCCAGCACCCTGAGTACTGAGCACCCAGCACCCTGAGTACTGAGCACCCAGCACCCTGAGCACTGAGCACCCAGCACCCTGAGCACTGAGCACCCAGCACCCCGAGCACTGAGCACCCAGCACCCCGAGCACTGAGCACTGAGCACGCTGAGTACTGAGCACCCAGCACCCTGAGCAATGAGCACCCAGCTCCCCGAGCACAGAGCACCCAGCACCCAGAGCACTGAGCACTGAGCACCCTGAGTACTGAGCTCCGAGCACCCCGAGCACTGAGCACCCAGCAGCCCGAGCACTGAGCAGCCAGCACCCTGAGTACTAAGCACCCAGCACCCTGAGTACTAAGCACCCAGCACCCTGAGTACTGAGCACACAGCACCCTGAGTACTGAGCAACCAGCACCCTGAGTACTGAGCACCCAGCGTACTGAGCTCCCAGCACCCCGAGCACTGAGCACCCAGCACCCTGAGTACTGAGCACCCAGCACCCTGAGCACTGAGCACCCAGCACCCTGAGTACTGAGCACTGAGAACCCAGCACCCCGAGCACTGTGCCCCCAGCACCCTGAGTACTGAGCACTGAGCACCCAGCACCCCAAGCACTGAGCACCCAGCACCCTGAGCACTGAGCACCCAGCACCCGAGTACTGAGCACCCAGCACCCTGAGTACTGACCACCCAGCTCCCTGAGTACTGAGCACCCAGCACCCCGAGAACTGAGCACCCAGCACCCTGAGTACTGAGCACCCAGCACCCTGAGCACTGAGCACCCAGCACCCTGAGCACTGAGCACCCAGCACCCTGAGTACTGAGCACCCAGCACCCTGAGTACTAAGCACCGAGCACCCTGAGCACTGAGCACCCAGCACCCTGAGCACTGAGCACCCAGCACCCTTAGTACTGATCACCCAGCACCCTGAGCACTGAGCACCCAGCACCCTGAGTACTGAGCACCCAGCACCCTGAGCACTGAGCACCGAGCACCCTGAGCACTGAGCACCCAGCACCCTGAGGACTGAGCACCCAGCACCCCGAGCACTGAGCACCCAGCACCCTGAGCACTGAGCACCCTGAGTACTGAGCACTGAGCACCCAGCACCCTGAGCACTGAGCACAAAGCACCCTGAGCACTGAGCACCCAGCACCCTGAGTACTGAGCACTGTGCACCCAGCACCCAGAGCACTGAGCACCCAGCACCCTGAGTACTGAGCACTGAGCACCCAGCACCCCGAGCACTGAGCACCCAGCACTCTGAGCACTGAGCACCCAGCACCCGAGTACTGATCACCCAGCACCCTGAGTACTGAGCACCCAGCACCCTGAGTACTGAGCACCCAGCACCCCGAGTACTGAGCACCCAGCACCCTGAGCACTGAGCACCCAGCACCCCGAGCACTGAGCACCCAGCACTCTGAGAACTGAGCACCCAGCACCCGAGTACTGATCACCCAGCACCCTGAGTACTGAGCACCCAGCACCCTGAGTACTGAGCACCCAGAACCCTGAGCACTGAGCACCCAGCACCCTGAGCACTGAGCACCCAGCACGGTGAGTAGTGAGCACCCAACGTACTGAGCACCGAGCACCCCGAGCACTGAGCACCCAGCACCCTGAGTACTGAGCTCCGAGCACACCGAGCACTGAGCACCCAGCGCCCCGAGCACTGAGCACTGAGCACCCAGCACCCCGAGCACTGAGCACCCAGCACCCGAGTACTGATCACCCAGCACCCTGAGTACTGAGCACCCAGCACCCTGAGTACTAAGCACCCAGCACCCCGAGTACTGAGCACCCAGCACCATGAGCACTGAGCACCCAGCACCCTGAGCACTGAGCACCCAGCACCCCGAGCACTGCGCACCCAGCACCCTGAGTACTGAGCACCCAGCACCCTGAGCACTGAGCACCCAGCACCCTGAGCACAGAGCACCCTGCACCCTGAGCACTGAGCACCCAGCACGGTGAGTAGTGAGCACCAATCGTACTGAGCACCGAGCACCCCGAGCACTGAGAACCCAGCACCCTGAGTACTGGGCACCCAGCACCCTGAGCACTGAGCACCGAGCACCCTGAGCACTGAGCACCCAGCACCCTGAGGACTGAGCACCCAGCACCCCGAACACTGAGCACCCAGCACCCTGAGCACTGAGCACCCTGAGTACTGAGCACTGAGCACACTGAGTACTGAGCACTGAGCACCCCGAGCACTGAGCACCCAGCACCCTGAGTACTGAGCACCCAGCACCCTGAGCACTGAGCACCGAGCACCCTGAGCACTGAGCACCCAGCACCCTGAGGACTGAGCACCCAGCACCCCGAGCACTGAGCACCCAGCACCCTGAGCACTGAGCACCCTGAGTACTGAGCACGGAGCACCCTGAGTACTGAGCACTGAGCACCCTGAGTACAGAGCACCCAGCACCCTGAGTACTGAGCACCCAGCACCACGAGCACTGAGTACCCAGCACCCTGAGCACTGAGCACCCAGCACCCTGAGTACTGAGCACTCTGCACCCAGCACCCCGAGCACTGAGCACCCAGCACCCTGAGTACTGAGCACCCAGCACCCCGAGCACTGAGCACCCAGCACCCTGAGTTCTGAGCACCCAGCACCCCGAGTACTGAGCACCCAGCACCCTGAGCACTGAGCACCCAGCACCCTGAGTACTGAGCACCCAGCACCCTGAGTTCTGAGCACCCAGCACCCCGAGTACTGAGCACCCAGCACCCTGAGCACTGAGCACCCAGCACCCTGAGCACTGAGCACCCAGCACCCCGAGCACTGCGCACCCAGCACCCTGAGTACTGAGCACCCAGCACCCTGAGCACTGAGCACCCAGCACCCTGAGCAGTGAGCACGCAGCACCCTGAGCACTGAGCACCCAGCACGGTGAGTAGTGAGCACCCAACGTACTGAGCACCGAGCACCCCGAGCACTGAGAACCCAGCACCCTGAGTACTGAGCTCCGAGCACCCCGAGCACTGAGCACTCAGCGCCCCGAGCACTGAGCACCCAGAACCCTGAGCACTGAGCACCCAGCACCCCGAGCACAGAGCACCCAGCACCCTGAGTACTGAGCACCCAGCACCCTGAGTACTGAGCACCCAGCACCCTGAGCACTGAGCACCCAGCACCCTGAGTACTGAGCACCCAACACCCCAAGCAATGAGCACCCTGAGTACTGAGCACCCAGCACCCCAAGCACTGAGCACCCTGAGTACTGAGCACGCAGCACCCTGAGTACTGAGCACCCAGCACCCCAAGCACTGTGCAACCTGAGTACTGAGCACCGAGCACCCCGAACACTGAGCACCCAGCACCCTGAGCACTGAGCACCCTTAGTACTGAGCACTGAGCACCCTGAGTACTGAGCACTGAGCACCCTGAGTACTGAGCACCCAGCACCCTGAGTACTGAGCACCCAGCACCCTGAGCAATGATCAACCTGAGTACTGAGCACCCAGCACCTTGAGCACTGAGCACCGAGCACCCCGAGCACTGAGCACCCAGCACCCGGAGTAGTGAGCACCCAGCACCCTGAGTACTAAGCACCGAGCACCCTGAGTACTGAGCACCCAGCACCCTGAGCACTGAACACACAGCACCCAGAGTACTGAGCACCGCGAGCACTGAGCACCCAGCACCCTGAGTACTGAGCACCGAGCACCCTGAGCACTGAGCACCCAGCACCCCGAGCACTGAGCACCCAGCACCCTGAGTACTGAGCACCCAGCACCCTGAGTACTGAGCACTGAGCACCCAGCACCCGGAGTACTGAGCACCCAGCACCCTGCGTACTAAGCACCGAGCACCCGGAGTACTGAGCACCCAGCACCCTGAGCACTGAGCACCCTGAGTACTGAGCACTGAGCACACTGAGTACTGAGCACTGAGCACCCCGAGCACTGAGCACCCAGCACCCTGAGTACTGAGCACCCAGCACCCTGAGCACTGAGCACCGAGCACCCTGAGCACTGAGCACCCAGCACCCTGAGGACTGAGCACCCAGCACCCCGAGCACTGAGCACCCAGCACCCTGAGCACTGAGCACCCTGAGTACTGAGCACTGAGCACCCTGAGTACTGAGCACTGAGCACCCTGAGTACTGAGCACCCAACACCCTGAGTACTGAGCACCCAGCACCCCGAGCACTGAGTACCCAGCACCCTGAGCACTGAGCACCCAGCACCCTGAGTACTGAGCACTGTGCACCCAGCACCCCGAGCACTGAGCACCCAGCACCCTGAGTACTGAGCACCCAGCACCCCGAGCACTGAGCACCCAGCACCCTGAGTTCTGAGCACCCAGCACCCCGAGTACTGAGCACCCAGCACCCTGAGCACTGAGCACCCAGCACCCTGAGTACTGAGCACCCAGCACCCTGAGTTCTGAGCACCCAGCACCCCGAGTACTGAGCACCCAGCACCCTGAGCACTGAGCACCCAGCACCCTGAGCACTGAGCACCCAGCACCCCGAGCACTGCGCACCCAGCACCCTGAGTACTGAGCACCCAGCACCCTGAGCACTGAGCACCCAGCACCCTGAGCAGTGAGCACCCAGCACCCTGAGCACTGAGCACCCAGCACGGTGAGTAGTGAGCACCCAACGTACTGAGTACCGAGCACCCCGAGCACTGAGCACCCAGCACCCTGAGCACTGAGCACCCAGCACCCTGAGTACTGAGCACCCAGCACCCTGAGTTCTGAGCACCCAGCACCCCGAGTACTGAGCACCCAGCACCCTGAGCACTGAGCACCCAGCACCCTGAGCACTGAGCACCCAGCACCCCGAGCACTGCGCACCCAGCACCCTGAGTACTGCGCACCCAGCACCCTGAGCACTGAGCACCCAGCACCCTGAGCAGTGAGCACCCAGCACCCTGAGCACTGAGCACCCAGCACCCTGAGCACGGAGCACCCTGCACCCTGAGCACTGAGCACCCAGCACGGTGAGTAGTGAGCACCCATCGTACTGAGCACTGAGCACCCCGAGCACTGAGAACCCAGCACCCTGAGTACTGGGCACCCAGCACCCTGAGCACTGAGCACCGAGCACCCTGAGCACTGAGCACCCAGCACCCTGAGGACTGAGCACCCAGCACCCCGAGCACTGAGCACCCAGCACCCTGAGCACTGAGCACCCTGAGTACTGAGCACTGAGCACCCTGAGTACTGAGCACTGAGCACCCCGAGCACTGAGCACCCAGCACCCTGAGTACTGAGCACCCAGCACCCTGAGCACTGAGCACCGAGCACCCTGAGCACTGAGCACCCAGCACCCTGAGGACTGAGCACCCAGCACCCCGAGCACTGAGCACCCAGCACCCTGAGCACTGAGCACCCAGCACCCTGAGTACTGAGCACTGTGCACCCTGAGTACTGAGCACCCAGCACCCTGAGCAATGATCACCCTGAGTACTGAGCACCCAGCACCTTGAGCACTGAGCACCGAGCACCCCGAGCACTGAGCACCCAGCACCCTGAGTACTGAGCACTGAGCACCCAGCACCCCGAGCACTGAGCACCCAGCACCCGAGTACTGATCACCCAGCACCCTGAGTACTGAGCACCCAGCACCCTGAGCACTGAGCACCCAGCACCCTGAGCACTGAGCACCCAGCACCCTGAGCACTGAGCACCCAGCACGGTGAGTAGTGAGCACCCAACGTACTGAGCACCGAGCACCCCGAGCACTGAGCACCCAGCACCCTGAGTACTGAGCTCCGAGCACCCCGAGCACTGAGCACCCATCGCCCCGAGCACTGAGCACCCAGAACCCTGAGCACTGAGCACCCAGCACCCCGAGCACAGAGCACCCAGCACCCTGAGTACTGAGCACCCAGCACCCTGAGTACTGAGCACCCAGCACCCTGAGCACTGAGCACCCAGCACCCTGAGTACTGAGCACCCAACACCCCAAGCAATGAGCACCCTGAGTACTGAGCACCCAGCACCCCAAGCACTGAGCACCCTGAGTACTGAGCACCCAGCACCCTGAGTACTGAGCACCCAGCACCCCAAGCACTGAGCAACCTGAGTACTGAGCACCGAGCACCCCGAACACTGAGCACCCAGCACCCTGAGCACTGAGCACCCTTAGTACTGAGCACTGAGCACCCTGACTACTGAGCACTGAGCACCCTGAGTACTGAGCACCCAGCACCCTGAGTACTGAGCACCCAGCACCCTGAGTACTGAGGACCCAGCACCCTGAGTACTGAGCACCCAGCACCCCGAGTACTGAGCACCCAGCACCCTGAGTACTGAGCACCCAGCTCCTTGAGCACTGAGCACCGAGCACCCCGAGCACTGAGCACCCAGCACCCGGAGTAGTGAGCACCCAGCACCCTGAGTACTAAGCACCGAGCACCCTGAGTACTGAGCACCCAACACCCTGAGCACTGAACACACAGCACCCTGAGTACTGAGCACCCCGAGCACTGAGCACCCAGCACCCTGAGTACTGAGCACCGAGAACCCTGAGCACTGAGCACCCAGCACCCAGAGCACTGAGCACCCAGCACCCTGAGTACTGAGCACCCAGCACCCTGAGTACTGAGCACTGAGCACCCAGCACCCGGAGTACTGAGCACCCAGCACCCTGAGTACTAAGCACCGAGCACCCTGAGTACTGAGCACCCAGCACCCTGAGCACTGAGCACCCAGCACCCTGAGCACTGAGCACCCAGCACCCTGAGCACTGAGCACCCAGCACCCTGAGTACTGAGCACTGAGCACCCAGCGCCCCGAGCACTGAGCCCCCAGCACCCTGAGTACTGAGCACTGAGCACCCAGCACCCCGAGCACTGAGCACCCAGCACCCTGAGCACTGAGCACCCAGCACCCGAGTACTGAGCACCCAGCACCCTGAGTACTGAGCACCCAGCTCTCTGAGTACTGAGCACCCAGCACCCCGAGAACTGAGCACACAGCACCCTGAGTACTGAGCACCCAGCACCCTGAGCACTGAGCACCCAGCACCCTGAGCACTGAGCACCCAGCACCCTGAGTACTGAGCACCCAGCACCCCGAGCACTGAGCACCCAGCACCCTGAGTACTGAGCACCCAGCACCCTGAGCACTGAGCACCGAGCACCCTGAGCACTGAGCACCCAGCACCCTGAGGACTGAGCACCCAGCACCCCGAGCACTGAGCACCCAGCACCCTGAGCACTGAGCACCCTGAGTACTGAGCACTGAGCACCCTGAGTACTGAGCACTGAGCACCCTGAGTACTGAGCACCCAGCACCCTGAGTACTGATCACCCAGCACCCCGAGCACTGAGTACCCAGCACCCTGAGCACTGAGCACCCAGCACCCTGAGCACTGAGCACCCATCACTCTGAGCACTGAGCACCCAGCACCCTGAGCACTGAGCACCCAGCACCCTGAGTACTGAGCACTGTGCACCCAGCACCAAGAGCACTGAGCACCCAGCACCCTGAGTACTGAGCACTGAGCACCCAGCACCCCGAGCACTGAGCACCCAGCACTCTGAGCACTGAGCACCCAGCACCCGAGTACTGATCACCCAGCACCCTGAGTACTGAGCACCCAGCACCCTGAGTACTGAGCACCCAGCACCCTGAGTACTGAGCACACAGCACCCTGAGTACTGAGCACCGAGCACCCCGAGCACTGAGCACCCAGCACACTGAGTACTGAGCTCCGAGCACCCCGAGCACTGAGCACCCAGCGCCCCGAGCACTGAGCACCCAGAACCCTGAGCACTGAGCACCCAGCACCCTGAGCACTGAGCACCCAGCACCCCGAGCACTGAGCACCCAGCACCCCGAGCACTGAGCACTGAGCACGCTGAGTACTGAGCACCCAGCACCCTGAGCAATGAGCACCCAGCTCCCCGAGCACAGAGCACCCAGCACCCAGAGCACTGAGCACTGAGCACCCTGAGTACTGAGCTCCGAGCACCCCGAGCACTGAGCACCCAGCGCCCCGAGCACTGAGCAGCCAGCACCCTGAGTACTAAGCACCCAGCACCCTGAGTACTAAGCACCCAGCACCCTGAGTACTGAGCACACAGCACCCTGAGTACTGAGCAACCAGCACCCTGAGTACTGAGCACCCAGCGTACTGAGCACCCAGCACCCCGAGCACTGAGCACCCAGCACCCTGAGTACTGAGCACCCAGCACCCTGAGCACTGAGCACCCAGCACCCTGAGTACTGAGCACTGAGAACCCAGCACCCCGAGCACTGTGCCCCCAGCACCCTGAGTACTGAGCACTGAGCACCCAGCACCCCAAGCACTGAGCACCCAGCACCCTGAGCACTGAGCACCCAGCACCCGAGTACTGAGCACCCAGCACCCTGAGTACTGACCACCCAGCTCCCTGAGTACTGAGCACCCAGCACCCCGAGAACTGAGCACCCAGCACCCTGAGTACTGAGCACCCAGCACCCTGAGCACTGAGCACCCAGCACCCTGAGCACTGAGCACCCAGCACCCTGAGTACTGAGCACCCAGCACCCTGAGTACTAAGCACCGAGCACCCTGAGCACTGAGCACCCAGCACCCTGAGCACTGAGCACCCAGCACCCTTAGTACTGAGCACCCAGCACCCTGAGCACTGAGCACCCAGCACCCTGAGTACTGAGCACCCAGCACCCTGAGCACTGAGCACCGAGCACCCTGAGCACTGAGCACCCAGCACCCTGAGGACTGAGCACCCAGCACCCCGAGCACTGAGCACCCAGCACCCTGAGCACTGAGCACCCTGAGTACTGAGCACTGAGCACCCAGCACCCTGAGCACTGAGCACAAAGCACCCTGAGCACTGAGCACCCAGCACCCTGAGTACTGAGCACTGTGCACCCAGCACCCAGAGCACTGAGCACCCAGCACCCTGAGTACTGAGCACTGAGCACCCAGCACCCCGAGCACTGAGCACCCAGCACTCTGAGCACTGAGCACCCAGCACCCGAGTACTGATCACCCAGCACCCTGAGTACTGAGCACCCAGCACCCTGAGTACTGAGCACCCAGCACCCCGAGTACTGAGCACCCAGCACCCTGAGCACTGAGCACCCAGCACCCCGAGCACTGAGCACCCAGCACTCTGAGAACTGAGCACCCAGCACCCGAGTACTGATCACCCAGCACCCTGAGTACTGAGCACCCAGCACCCTGAGTACTGAGCACCCAGAACCCTGAGCACTGAGCACCCAGCACCCTGAGCACTGAGCACCCAGCACGGTGAGTAGTGAGCACCCAACGTACTGAGCACCGAGCACCCCGAGCACTGAGCACCCAGCACCCTGAGTACTGAGCTCCGAGCACACCGAGCACTGAGCACCCAGCGCCCCGAGCACTGAGCACTGAGCACCCAGCACCCCGAGCACTGAGCACCCAGCACCCGAGTACTGATCACCCAGCACCCTGAGTACTGAGCAGCCAGCACCCTGAGTACTAAGCACCCAGCACCCCGAGTACTGAGCACCCAGCACCATGAGCACTGAGCACCCAGCACCCTGAGCACTGAGCACCCAGCACCCCGAGCACTGCGCACCCAGCACCCTGAGTACTGAGCACCCAGCACCCTGAGCACTGAGCACCCAGCACCCTGAGCACAGAGCACCCTGCACCCTGAGCACTGAGCACCCAGCACGGTGAGTAGTGAGCACCAATCGTACTGAGCACCGAGCACCCCGAGCACTGAGAACCCAGCACCCTGAGTACTGGGCACCCAGCACCCTGAGCACTGAGCACCGAGCACCCTGAGCACTGAGCACCCAGCACCCTGAGGACTGAGCACCCAGCACCCCGAACACTGAGCACCCAGCACCCTGAGCACTGAGCACCCTGAGTACTGAGCACTGAGCACACTGAGTACTGAGCACTGAGCACCCCGAGCACTGAGAACCCAGCACCCCGAGCACTGAGCACCCAGCACCCTGAGCACTGAGCACCCTGAGTACTGAGCACTGAGCACCCTGAGTACTGAGCACTGAGCACCCTGAGTACTGAGCACCCAGCACCCTGAGTACTGAGCACCCAGCACCCCGAGCACTGAGTACCCAGCACCCTGAGCACTGAGCACCCAGCACCCTGAGTACTGAGCACTCTGCACCCAGCACCCCGAGCACTGAGCACCCAGCACCCTGAGAACTGAGCACCCAGCACCCCGAGCACTGAGCACCCAGCACCCTGAGTTCTGAGCACCCAGCACCCCGAGTACTGAGCACCCAGCACCCTGAGCACTGAGCACCCAGCACCCTGAGTACTGAGCACCCAGCACCCTGAGTTCTGAGCACCCAGCACCCCGAGTACTGAGCACCCAGCACCCTGAGCACTGAGCACCCAGCACCCTGAGCACTGAGCACCCAGCACCCCGAGCACTGCGCACCCAGCACCCTGAGTACTGAGCACCCAGCACCCTGAGCACTGAGCACCCAGCACCCTGAGCAGTGAGCACCCAGCACCCTGAGCACTGAGCACCCAGCACGGTGAGTAGTGAGCACCCAACGTACTGAGCACCGAGCACCCCGAGCACTGAGCACCCAGCACCCTGAGTACTGAGCTCCGAGCACCCCGAGCACTGAGCACTCAGCGCCCCGAGCACTGAGCACCCAGAACCCTGAGCACTGAGCACCCAGCACCCCGAGCACAGAGCACCCAGCACCCTGAGTACTGAGCACCCAGCACCCTGAGTACTGAGCACCCAGCACCCTGAGCACTGAGCACCCAGCACCCTGAGCACTGAGCACCCAGCACCCCGAGCACTGAGCACCCAGCACCCCGAGCACTGAGCACTGAGCACGCTGAGTACTGAGCACCCAGCACCCTGAGCAATGAGCACCCAGCTCCCCGAGCACAGAGCACCCAGCACCCAGAGCACTGAGCACTGAGCACCCTGAGTACTGAGCTCCGAGCACCCCGAGCACTGAGCACCCAGCAGCCCGAGCACTGAGCAGCCAGCACCCTGAGTACTAAGCACCCAGCACCCTGAGTACTAAGCACCCAGCACCCTGAGTACTGAGCACACAGCACCCTGAGTACTGAGCAACCAGCACCCTGAGTACTGAGCACCCAGCGTACTGAGCACCCAGCACCCCGAGCACTGAGCACCCAGCACCCTGAGTACTGAGCACCCAGCACCCTGAGCACTGAGCACCCAGCACCCTGAGTACTGAGCACTGAGAACCCAGCACCCCGAGCACTGTGCCCCCAGCACCCTGAGTACTGAGCACTGAGCACCCAGCACCCCAAGCACTGAGCACCCAGCACCCTGAGCACTGAGCACCCAGCACCCGAGTACTGAGCACCCAGCACCCTGAGTACTGACCACCCAGCTCCCTGAGTACTGAGCACCCAGCACCCCGAGAACTGAGCACCCAGCACCCTGAGTACTGAGCACCCAGCACCCTGAGCACTGAGCACCCAGCACCCTGAGCACTGAGCACCCAGCACCCTGAGTACTGAGCACCCAGCACCCTGAGTACTAAGCACCGAGCACCCTGAGCACTGAGCACCCAGCACCCTGAGCACTGAGCACCCAGCACCCTTAGTACTGATCACCCAGCACCCTGAGCACTGAGCACCCAGCACCCTGAGTACTGAGCACCCAGCACCCTGAGCACTGAGCACCGAGCACCCTGAGCACTGAGCACCCAGCACCCTGAGGACTGAGCACCCAGCACCCCGAGCACTGAGCACCCAGCACAGTGAGCACTGAGCACCCTGAGTACTGAGCACTGAGCACCCAGCACCCTGAGCACTGAGCACAAAGCACCCTGAGCACTGAGCACCCAGCACCCTGAGTACTGAGCACTGTGCACCCAGCACCCAGAGCACTGAGCACCCAGCACCCTGAGTACTGAGCACTGAGCACCCAGCACCCCGAGCACTGAGCACCCAGCACTCTGAGCACTGAGCACCCAGCACCCGAGTACTGATCACCCAGCACCCTGAGTACTGAGCACCCAGCACCCTGAGTACTGAGCACCCAGCACCCCGAGTACTGAGCACCCAGCACCCTGAGCACTGAGCACCCAGCACCCCGAGCACTGAGCACCCAGCACTCTGAGAACTGAGCACCCAGCACCCGAGTACTGATCACCCAGCACCCTGAGTACTGAGCACCGAGCACCCTGAGTACTGAGCACCCAGAACCCTGAGCACTGAGCACCCAGCACCCTGAGCACTGAGCACCCAGCACGGTGAGTAGTGAGCACCCAACGTACTGAGCACCGAGCACCCCGAGCACTGAGCACCCAGCACCCTGAGTACTGAGCTCCGAGCACACCGAGCACTGAGCACCCAGCGCCCCGAGCACTGAGCACTGAGCACCCAGCACCCCGAGCACTGAGCACCCAGCACCCGAGTACTGATCACCCAGCACCCTGAGTACTGAGCACCCAGCACCCTGAGTACTAAGCACCCAGCACCCCGAGTACTGAGCACCCAGCACCATGAGCACTGAGCACCCAGCACCCTGAGCACTGAGCACCCAGCACCCCGAGCACTGCGCACCCAGCACCCTGAGTACTGAGCACCCAGCACCCTGAGCACTGAGCACCCAGCACCCTGAGCACAGAGCACCCTGCACCCTGAGCACTGAGCACCCAGCACGGTGAGTAGTGAGCACCAATCGTACTGAGCACCGAGCACCCCGAGCACTGAGAACCCAGCACCCTGAGTACTGGGCACCCAGCACCCTGAGCACTGAGCACCGAGCACCCTGAGCACTGAGCACCCAGCACCCTGAGGACTGAGCACCCAGCACCCCGAACACTGAGCACCCAGCACCCTGAGCACTGAGCACCCTGAGTACTGAGCACTGAGCACACTGAGTACTGAGCACTGAGCACCCCGAGCACTGAGCACCCAGCACCCTGAGTACTGAGCACCCAGCACCCTGAGCACTGAGCACCGAGCACCCTGAGCACTGAGCACCCAGCACCCTGAGGACTGAGCACCCAGCACCCCGAGCACTGAGCACCCAGCACCCTGAGCACTGAGCACCCTGAGTACTGAGCACTGAGCACCCTGAGTACTGAGCACTGAGCACCCTGAGTACTGAGCACCCAGCACCCTGAGTACTGAGCACCCAGCACCCCGAGCACTGAGTACCCAGCACCCTGAGCACTGAGCACCCAGCACCCTGAGTACTGAGCACTCTGCACCCAGCACCCCGAGCACTGAGCACCCAGCACCCTGAGTACTGAGCACCCAGCACCCCGAGCACTGAGCACCCAGCACCCTGAGTTCTGAGCACCCAGCACCCCGAGTACTGAGCACCCAGCACCCTGAGCACTGAGCACCCAGCACCCTGAGTACTGAGCACCCAGCACCCTGAGTTCTGAGCACCCAGCACCCCGAGTACTGAGCACCCAGCACCCTGAGCACTGAGCACCCAGCACCCTGAGCACTGAGCACCCAGCACCCCGAGCACTGCGCACCCAGCACCCTGAGTACTGAGCACCCAGCACCCTGAGCACTGAGCACCCAGCACCCTGAGCAGTGAGCACGCAGCACCCTGAGCACTGAGCACCCAGCACGGTGAGTAGTGAGCACCCAACGTACTGAGCACCGAGCACCCCGAGCACTGAGAACCCAGCACCCTGAGTACTGAGCTCCGAGCACCCCGAGCACTGAGCACTCAGCGCCCCGAGCACTGAGCACCCAGAACCCTGAGCACTGAGCACCCAGCACCCCGAGCACAGAGCACCCAGCACCCTGAGTACTGAGCACCCAGCACCCTGAGTACTGAGCACCCAGCACCCTGAGCACTGAGCACCCAGCACCCTGAGTACTGAGCACCCAACACCCCAAGCAATGAGCACCCTGAGTACTGAGCACCCAGCACCCTGAGCAGTGAGCACCCAGCACCCTGAGCACTGAGCACCCAGCACGGTGAGTAGTGAGCACCCAACGTACTGAGCACCGAGCACCCCGAGCACTGAGCACCCAGCACCCTGAGTACTGAGCTCCGAGCACCCCGAGCACTGAGCACTCAGCGCCCCGAGCACTGAGCACCCAGAACCCTGAGCACTGAGCACCCAGCACCCCGAGCACAGAGCACCCAGCACCCTGAGTACTGAGCACCCAGCACCCTGAGTACTGAGCACCCAGCACCCTGAGCACTGAGCACCCAGCACCCTGAGTACTGAGCACCCAACACCCCAAGCAATGAGCACCCTGAGTACTGAGCACCCAGCACCCCAAGCACTGAGCACCCTGAGTACTGAGCACGCAGCACCCTGAGTACTGAGCACCCAGCACCCCAAGCACTGTGCAACCTGAGTACTGAGCACCGAGCACCCCGAACACTGAGCACCCAGCACCCTGAGCACTGAGCACCCTTAGTACTGAGCACTGAGCACCCTGAGTACTGAGCACTGAGCACCCTGAGTACTGAGCACCCAGCACCCTGAGTACTGAGCACCCAGCACCCTGAGCAATGATCAACCTGAGTACTGAGCACCCAGCACCTTGAGCACTGAGCACCGAGCACCCCGAGCACTGAGCACCCAGCACCCGGAGTAGTGAGCACCCAGCACCCTGAGTACTAAGCACCGAGCACCCTGAGTACTGAGCACCCAGCACCCTGAGCACTGAACACACAGCACCCTGAGTACTGAGCACCGCGAGCACTGAGCACCCAGCACCCTGAGTACTGAGCACCGAGCACCCTGAGCACTGAGCACCCAGCACCCCGAGCACTGAGCACCCAGCACCCTGAGTACTGAGCACCCAGCACCCTGAGTACTGAGCACTGAGCACCCAGCACCCGGAGTACTGAGCACCCAGCACCCTGAGTACTAAGCACCGAGCACCCGGAGTACTGAGCACCCAGCACCCTGAGCACTGAGCACCCTGAGTACTGAGCACTGAGCACACTGAGTACTGAGCACTGAGCACCCCGAGCACTGAGCACCCAGCACCCTGAGTACTGAGCACCCAGCACCCTGAGCACTGAGCACCGAGCACCCTGAGCACTGAGCACCCAGCACCCTGAGGACTGAGCACCCAGCGCCCCGAGCACTGAGCACCCAGCACCCTGAGCACCGAGCACCCTGAGTACTGAGCACTGAGCACCCTGAGTACTGAGCACTGAGCACCCTGAGTACTGAGCACCCAGCACCCTGAGTACTGAGCACCCAGCACCCCGAGCACTGAGTACCCAGCACCCTGAGCACTGAGCACCCAGCACCCTGAGTACTGAGCACTGTGCACCCAGCACCCCGAGCACTGAGCACCCAGCACCCTGAGTACTGAGCACCCAGCACCCCGAGCACTGAGCACCCAGCACCCTGAGTTCTGAGCACCCAGCACCCCGAGTACTGAGCACCCAGCACCCTGAGCACTGAGCACCCAGCACCCTGAGTACTGAGCACCCAGCACCCTGAGTTCTGAGCACCCAGCACCCCGAGTACTGAGCACCCAGCACCCTGAGCACTGAGCACCCAGCACCCTGAGCACTGAGCACCCAGCACCCCGAGCACTGCGCACCCAGCACCCTGAGTACTGAGCACCCAGCACCCTGAGCACTGAGCACCCAGCACCCTGAGCAGTGAGCACCCAGCACCCTGAGCACTGAGCACCCAGCACGGTGAGTAGTGAGCACCCAACGTACTGAGTACCGAGCACCCCGAGCACTGAGCACCCAGCACCCTGAGTACTGAGCTCCGAGCACCCCGAGCACTGAGCACCCAGCGCCCCGCGCACTGAGCACCCAGAACCCTGAGCACTGAGCACCCAGCACCCCGAGCACAGAGCACCCAGCACCCTGAGTACTGAGCACCCAGCACCCTGAGTACTGAGCACCCAGCACCCTGAGCACTGAGCACCCAGCACCCTGACTACTGAGCACCCAACACCCCAAGCAATGAGCACCCTGAGTACTGAGCACACAGCACCCCAAGCACTGAGCACCCTGAGTACTGAGCACCCAGCACCCTGAGTACTGAGCACCCAGCACCCCAAGCACTGTGCAACCTGAGTACTGAGCACCGAGCACCCCGAACACTGAGCACCCAGCACCCTGAGCACTGAGCACCCTTAGTACTGAGCACTGAGCACCCTGAGTACTGAGCACTGAGCACCCTGAGTACTGAGCACCCAGCACCCTGAGTACTGAGCACCCAGCACCCTGAGCAATGATCAACCTGAGTACTGAGCACCCAGCACCTTGAGCACTGAGCACCGAGCACCCCGAGCACTGAGCACCCAGCACCCGGAGTAGTGAGCACCCAGCACCCTGAGTACTAAGCACCGAGCACCCTGAGTACTGAGCACCCAGCACCCTGAGCACTGAACACACAGCACCCTGAGTACTGAGCACCGCGAGCACTGAGCACCCAGCACCCTGAGTACTGAGCACCGAGCACCCTGAGCACTGAGCACCCAGCACCCCGAGCACTGAGCACCCAGCACCCTGAGTACTGAGCACCCAGCACCCTGAGTACTGAGCACTGAGCACCCAGCACCCGGAGTACTGAGCACCCAGCACCCTGAGTACTAAGCACCGAGCACCCGGAGTACTGAGCACCCAGCACCCTGAGCACTGAGCACCCAGCACCCTGAGCACTGAGCACCCAGCACCCTGAGCACTGAGCACCCAGCACCCTGAGTACTGAGCACTGAGCACCCAGCGCCCCGAGCACTGAGCCCCCAGCACCCTGAGTACTGAGCACTGAGCACCCAGCACCCCGAGCACTGAGCACCCAGCACCCTGAGCACTGAGCACCCAGCACCCGAGTACTGAGCACCCAGCACCCTGAGTACTGAGCACTGAGCACCCAGCACCCGGAGTACTGAGCACCCAGCACCCTGAGTACTAAGCACCGAGCACCCGGAGTACTGAGCACCCAGCACCCTGAGCACTGAGCACCCAGCACCCTGAGCACTGAGCACCCAGCACCCTGAGCACTGAGCACCCAGAACCCTGAGTACTGAGCACTGAGCACCCAGCGCCCCGAGCACTGAGCCCCCAGCACCCTGAGTACTGAGCACTGAGCACCCAGCACCCCGAGCACTGAGCACCCAGCACCCTGAGCACTGAGCACCCAGCACCCGAGTACTGAGCACCCAGCACCCTGAGTACTGAGCACCCAGCTCCCTGAGTACTGAGCACCCAGCACCCCGAGAACTGAGCACACAGCACCCTGAGTACTGAGCACCCAGCACCCTGAGCATTGATCACCCAGCACCCCGAGCACTGAGTACCCAGCACCCTGAGCACTGAGCACCCAGCACCCTGAGCACTGAGCACCCAGCACTCTGAGCACTGAGCACCCAGCACCCTGAGCACTGAGCACCCAGCACCCTGAGTACTGAGCACTGTGCACCCAGCACCAAGAGCACTGAGCACCCAGCACCCTGAGTACTGAGCACTGAGCACCCAGCACCCCGAGCACTGAGCACCCAGCACTCTGAGCACTGAGCACCCAGCACCCGAGTACTGATCACCCAGCACCCTGAGTACTGAGCACCCAGCACCCTGAGTACTGAGCACCCAGCACCCTGAGTACTGAGCACACAGCACCCTGAGTACTGAGCACCGAGCACCCCGAGCACTGAGCACCCAGCACACTGAGTACTGAGCTCTGAGCACCCCGAGCACTGAGCACCCAGCGCCCCGAGCACTGAGCACCCAGAACCCTGAGCACTGAGCACCCAGCACCCCGAGCACTGAGCACTGAGCACGCTGAGTACTGAGCACCCAGCACCCTCAGCAATGAGCACCCAGCTCCCCGAGCACAGAGCACCCAGCACCCAGAGCACTGAGCACTGAGCACCCTGAGTACTGAGCTCCGAGCACCCCGAGCACTGAGCACCCAGGGCCCCGAGCACTGAGCAGCCAGCACCCTGAGTACTAAGCACCCAGCACCCTGAGTACTAAGCACCCAGCACCCTGAGTACTGAGCACACAGCACCCTGAGTACTGAGCACCCAGCACCCTGAGTACTGAGCACCCAGCGTACTGAGCACCGAGCACCCCGAGCACTGAGCACCCAGCACCCTGAGTACTGAGCACCCAGCACCCTGAGCACTGAGCACCCAGCACCCTGAGTACTGAGCACTGAGCACCCAGCACCCCGATCACTGAGCCCCCAGCACCCTGAGTACTGAGCACTGAGCACCCAGCACCCCAAGCACTGAGCAGCCAGCACCCTGAGCACTGAGCACCCAGCACCCGAGTACTGAGCACCCAGCACCCTGAGTACTGACCACCCAGCTCCCTGATTACTGAGCACCCAGCACCCCGAGAACTGAGCACCCAGCACCCTGAGTACTGAGCACCCAGCACCCTGAGCACTGAGCACCCAGCACCCTGAGCACTGAGCACCCAGCACCCTTAGTACTGAGCACCCAGCACCCTGAGTACTAAGCACCGAGCACCCTGAGCACTGAGCACCCAGCACCCTGAGCACTGAGCACCCAGCACCCTGAGTACTGAGCACCCAGCACCCTGAGCACTGAGCACCCAGCACCCTGAGTACTGAGCACCCAGCACCCTGAGCACTGAGCACCGAGCACCCTGAGCACTGAGCACCCAGCACCCTGAGGACTGAGCACCCAGCACCCCGAGCACTGAGCACCCAGCACCCTGAGCACTGAGCACCCTGAGTACTGAGCACTGAGCACCCAGCACCCTGAGCACTGAGCACAAAGCACCCTGAGCACTGAGCACCCAGCACCCTGAGTACTGAGCACTGTGCACCCAGCACCCAGAGCACTGAGCACCCAGCACCCTGAGTACTGAGCACTGAGCACCCAGCACCCCGAGCACTGAGCACCCAGCACTCTGAGCACTGAGCACCCAGCACCCGAGTACTGATCACCCAGCTCCCTGTGTACTGAGCACCCAGCACCCTGAGTACTGAGCACCCAGCACCCCGGGTACTGAGCACCCAGCACCCTGAGCACTGAGCACCCAGCACCCTGAGCACTGAGCACCCAGCACCCCGAGCACTGCGCAAACAGCACCCTGAGTACTGAGCACCCAGCACCCTGAGCACTGAGCACCCAGCACCCTGAGCACTCAGCACCCAGCACGCTGAGCACTGAGCACCAAGCACCCTGAGTAGTGAGCACCCAACGTACTGAGCACCGAGCACCCCGAGCACTGAGCACCCAGCACCCTGAGTACTGAGCACCGAGCACCCCGAGCACTGAGCACCCAGCAAACTGAGTACTGAGCTCCGAGCACCCCGAGCACTGAGCACCCAGCGCCCCGAGCACTGAGCACCCAGCACCCTGAGCATTGAGCACCCAGCACCCTGAGCACTGAGCACCCAGCACCCCGAGCACTGCGCACCCAGCACGCTGAGTACTGAGCACCCAGCACCCTGAGCACTGAGCACCCAGCACCCTGAGCACTGAGCACCCAGCACCCTGAGCACTGAGCACCCAGCACCCTGAGTAGTGAGCACCCAACGTACTGAGCACCGAGCACCCCGAGCACTGAGCACCCAGCACCCTGAGTACTCAGCACCCAGCACCCCGAGCACTGAGCACCCAGCACCCTGAGTACTGAGCTCCGAGCACCCCGAGCACTGAGCACCCAGCGCCACGAGCACAGAGCACCCAGAAACCTGAGCACTGAGCACCCAGCACCCTGAGCACTGAGCACCCAGCACCCCGAGCACTGAGCACCCAGCACCCCGAGCACTGAGCACCTAGCACCCTGAGTAATGAGCACCCAGCACCCTGAGTACTGAGCACCCAGCACCCTGAGCACTGAGCACCCAGCACCCTGAGTACTGAGCACCCAACACCCCAAGCACTGAGCACCCTGAGTACTGAGCACCCAGCACCCCAAGCACTGAGCACCCTGAGTACTGAGCACCCAACACCCTGAGTACTGCGCACCCAGCACCCCAAGCACTGAGCACCCTGAGTACTGAGCACCCAGTACCCTGAGCACTGAACACACAGCACCCTGAGTACTGAGCACCCCGAGCACTGAGCACCCAGCATACTGAGTACTGAGCACCCAGCACCCTGAGTACTGAGCACCCAGCACCCTGAGCACTGAGCACCCAGCACCCTGAGTACTGAGCATCAAGCACCCCGAGCACTGAGCACCCAGCACCCTGAGTACTGAGCACTGAGCACCGAGCACCCTGAGCACTGAGCACCCAGCACCCTGTGTACTGAGCACTGAGTACCCAGCACCCCGAGCACTGAGCACCCAGCATCCTGAGCACTGAGCACCCTAAGTACTGAGCACCCAGCACCCTGAGCAATGAGCACCCAGCACCCCGAGCACTGAGCACCCAGCACCCAGAGCACTGAGCACTGAGCACCCTGAGTACTGAGCACCCAGCACCCCGAGCACTGAGCACTGAGCACCCTGAGCACTGAGCACCCAGCACCCTGAGTACGAAGCACCCAGCACCCTGGGTACTAAGCACCCAGCACCCTGAGTACTGAGCACCCAGCACCCTGAGTACTGAGCACCCAGTACCCTGAGTACTGAGCACCCAGCGTACTGAGCACCGAGCACCCCGAGCACTGAGCACCCAGCACCCTGAGTACTGAGCACTCAGCACCCTGAGCACTGAGCACCCAGCACCCTGAGTACTGAGCACAGAGCACCCTGAGTACTGAGCACCCAGCACCCTGAGTACTGAGCACCCAGCACCCTGAGTACTGAGCACCCAGCGTACTGAGCACCGAGCACCCAGCACCCTGAGTACTGAGCACCCAGCACCCTGAGCACTGAGCACCCAGCACCCTGATTACTGAGCACTGAGCACCCAGCACCCCGAGCACCGAGCACCCTGAGTACTGAGCACCCAGCACCCTGAGCACTGAGCAACCAGCACCCTGAGCACTGAGCACCCAGCACCCTGAGCACTGAGCACCCAGCACCCTGAGGACTGAGCACCGAGCACCCCGAGTACTGAGCACCCAGCAGCGTGATCACTGAGCACCCTTAGTACTGAGCACTGAGCACCCTGAGTACTGAGCACTGAGCACCCTGAGTACTGAGCACCCAGCACCCTGAGAACTGAGCACCCAGCACCCTGAGCAATGTTCACCCTGAGTACTGAGCACCCAGAACCTGGAGCACTGAGCACAGAGCACCCCGAGCACTGAGCACCCAGCACCCGGAGTACTGAGCACCCAGCACCCTGAGTACTAAGCACCGAGCACCCTGAGTACTGAGTACCCAGCACCCTGAGCACTGAACACACAGCACCCTGAGTACTGAGCACCCCGAGCACTGAGCACCCAGCACCCTGAGTACTGAGCACTGAGCACCCAGCACCCCGAGCACTGAGCACCCAGCACCCCGAGCACTGAGCACCCAGCACCCCGAGCACTGAGCACCCAGCACCCTGAGAACTGAGCACCCAGCACCCTGAGTACTGAGCACCCAGCACCCTGAGTACTGAGCACCCAGCACCCTGAGCACTGAGCACCCAGCACCCTGAGCACTGAGCACCCAGAACCCTGAGTACTGAGCACCCAGCACCCCGAGTACTAAGCACCGAGCACCCTGAGCACTGAGCACCCAGCACCCTGAGCACTGAGCACCCAGCACCCTGAGTACTGAGCACCCCGCACCCCGAGCACTGAGCACCCAGCACCCTGAGTACTGAGCACCCAGCACCCTGAGCACTGAGCACCAAGCACCCTGAGCAATGAGCACCCAGCACCCTGAGCACTGAGCACCCAGCACCCTGAGCACTGAGCACCCAGCACCCTGAGCACTGAGCACCCAGCACCCTGAGTACTGAGCACTTAGCACCCAGCACCCCGAGCACTGAGCCCCAGCACCCTGAGTACTGAGCACTGAGCACCCAGCACCCCAAGCACTGAGCACCCAGCACCCTGAGCACTGAGCACCCAGCACCCGAGTACTGAGCACCCAGCATCCTGAGTACTGAGCACCCAGCTCCCTGAGTAATGAGCACCCAGCACCCCGAGAACTGAGCACCCAGCACCCTGAGTACTTAGCACCCAGCACCCTGAGCACTGAGCACCCAGCACCCTGAGCACTGAGCACCCAGCACCCTGAGTTCTGAGCACCCAGCACGGTGAGTACTAAGCACCGTGCACCCTGAGCACTGAGCACCCAGCACCCTGAGCACTGAGCACCCAGCACCCTTAGTACTGAGCACCCAGCACACCGAGCACTAAGCACCCAGCACCCTGAGTACTGAGCACCCAGCACCCTGAGCACTGAGCACCGAGAACCCTGAGCACTGAGCACCCAGCACCCTGAGGACTGAGCACCCAGCACCCCGAGCACTGAGCACCCAGCACCCTGAGCACTGAGCACCCTGAGTACTGAGCACTGAGCACCCTGAGTACTGAGCACTGAGCACCCTGAGTACTGAGCACCCAGCACCCTGAGTACTGAGCACCCAGCACCCCGAGCACTGAGTACCCAGCACCCTGAGCACTGAGCACCCAGCACCCTGAGCACTGAGCACCCAGCACCCTGAGCACTGAGCACCCAGCACCCTGAGCACTGAGCACCCAGCACCCTGACTACTGAGCACCCAACACCCCAAGCAATGAGCACCCTGAGTACTGAGCACACAGCACCCCAAGCACTGAGCACCCTGAGTACTGAGCACCCAGCACCCTGAGTACTGAGCACCCAGCACCCCAAGCACTGTGCAACCTGAGTACTGAGCACCGAGCACCCCGAACACTGAGCACCCAGCACCCTGAGCACTGAGCACCCTTAGTACTGAGCACTGAGCACCCTGAGTACTGAGCACTGAGCACCCTGAGTACTGAGCACCCAGCACCCTGAGTACTGAGCACCCAGCACCCTGAGCAATGATCAACCTGAGTACTGAGCACCCAGCACCTTGAGCACTGAGCACCGAGCACCCCGAGCACTGAGCACCCAGCACCCGGAGTAGTGAGCACCCAGCACCCTGAGTACTAAGCACCGAGCACCCTGAGTACTGAGCACCCAGCACCCTGAGCACTGAACACACAGCACCCTGAGTACTGAGCACCGCGAGCACTGAGCACCCAGCACCCTGAGTACTGAGCACCGAGCACCCTGAGCACTGAGCACCCAGCACCCCGAGCACTGAGCACCCAGCACCCTGAGTACTGAGCACCCAGCACCCTGAGTACTGAGCACTGAGCACCCAGCACCCGGAGTACGGAGCACCCAGCACCCTGAGTACTAAGCACCGAGCACCCGGAGTACTGAGCACCCAGCACCCTGAGCACTGAGCACCCAGCACCCTGAGCACTGAGCACCCAGCACCCTGAGCACTGAGCACCCAGCACCCTGAGTACTGAGCACTGAGCACCCAGCGCCCCGAGCACTGAGCCCCCAGCACCCTGAGTACTGAGCACTGAGCACCCAGCACCCCGAGCACTGAGCACCCAGCACCCTGAGCACTGAGCACCCGGCACCCGAGTACTGAGCACCCAGCACCCTGAGTACTGAGCACTGAGCACCCAGCACCCGGAGTACTGAGCACCCAGCACCCTGAGTACTAAGCACCGAGCACCCGGAGTACTGAGCACCCAGCACCCTGAGCACTGAGCACCCAGCACCCTGAGCACTGAGCACCCAGCACCCTGAGCACTGAGCACCCAGAACCCTGAGTACTGAGCACTGAGCACCCAGCGCCCCGAGCACTGAGCCCCCAGCACCCTGAGTACTGAGCACTGAGCACCCAGCACCCCGAGCACTGAGCACCCAGCACCCTGAGCACTGAGCACCCAGCACCCGAGTACTGAGCACCCAGCACCCTGAGTACTGAGCACCCAGCTCCCTGAGTACTGAGCACCCAGCACCCCGAGAACTGAGCACACAGCACCCTGAGTACTGAGCACCCAGCACCCTGAGCACTGATCACCCAGCACCCCGAGCACTGAGTACCCAGCACCCTGAGCACTGAGCACCCAGCACCATGAGCACTGAGCACCCAGCACTCTGAGCACTGAGCACCCAGCACCCTGAGCACTGAGCACCCAGCACCCTGAGTACTGAGCACTGTGCACCCAGCACCAAGAGCACTGAGCACCCAGCACCCTGAGTACTGAGCACTGAGCACCCAGCACCCCGAGCACTGAGCAGCCAGCACTCTGAGCACTGAGCACCCAGCACCCGAGTACTGATCACCCAGCACCCTGAGTACTGAGCACCCAGCACCCTGAGTACTGATCACCCAGCACCCTGAGTACTGAGCACACAGCACCCTGAGTACTGAGCACCGAGCACCCCGAGCACTGAGCACCCAGCACACTGAGTACTGAGCTCTGAGCACCCCGAGCACTGAGCACCCAGCGCCCCGAGCACTGAGCACCCAGAACCCTGAGAACTGAGCACCCAGCACCCTGAGCACTGAGCACCCAGCACCCCGAGCACTGAGCACCCAGCACCCCGAGCACTGAGCACTGAGCACGCTGAGTACTGAGCACCCAGCACCCTCAGCAATGAGCACCCAGCTCCCCGAGCACAGAGCACCCAGCACCCAGAGCACTGAGCACTGAGCACCCTGAGTACTGAGCTCCGAGCACCCCGAGCACTGAGCACCCAGGGCCCCGAGCACTGAGCAGCCAGCACCCTGAGTACTAAGCACCCAGCACCCTGAGTACTAAGCACCCAGCACCCTGAGTACTGAGCACACAGCACCCTGAGTACTGAGCACCCAGCACCCTGAGTACTGAGCACCCAGCGTACTGAGCACCGAGCACCCCGAGCACTGAGCACCCAGCACCCTGAGTACTGAGCACCCAGCACCCTGAGCACTGAGCACCCAGCACCCTGAGTACTGAGCACTGAGCACCCAGCACCCCGATCACTGAGCCCCCAGCACCCTGAGTACTGAGCACTGAGCACCCAGCACCCCAAGCACTGAGCAGCCAGCACCCTGAGCACTGAGCACCCAGCACCCGAGTACTGAGCACCCAGCACCCTGAGTACTGACCACCCAGCTCCCTGATTACTGAGCACCCAGCACCCCGAGAACTGAGCACCCAGCACCCTGAGTACTGAGCACCCAGCACCCTGAGCACTGAGCACCCAGCACCCTGAGCACTGAGCACCCAGCACCCTGAGTACTGAGCACCCAGCACCCTGAGTACTAAGCACCGAGCACCCTGAGCACTGAGCACCCAGCACCCTGAGCACTGAGCACCCAGCACCCTGAGTACTGAGCACCCAGCACCCTGAGCACGGAGCACCCAGCACCCTGAGTACTGAGCACCCAGCACCCTGAGCACTGAGCACCGAGCACCCTGAGCACTGAGCACCCAGCACCCTGAGGACTGAGCACCCAGCACCCCGAGCACTGAGCACCCAGCACCCTGAGCACTGAGCACCCTGAGTACTGAGCACTGAGCACCCAGCACCCTGAGCACTGAGCACAAAGCACCCTGAGCACTGAGCACCCAGCACCCTGAGTACTGAGCACTGTGCACCCAGCACCCAGAGCACTGAGCACCCAGCACCCTGAGTACTGAGCACTGAGCACCCAGCACCCCGAGCACTGAGCACCCAGCACTCTGAGCACTGAGCACCCAGCACCCGAGTACTGATCACCCAGCTCCCTGAGTACTGAGCACCCAGCACCCTGAGTACTGAGCACCCAGCACCCCGGGTACTGAGCACCCAGCACCCTGAGCACTGAGCACCCAGCACCCTGAGCACTGAGCACCCAGCACCCCGAGCACTGCGCAAACAGCACCCTGAGTACTGAGCACCCAGCACCCTGAGCACTGAGCACCCAGCACCCTGAGCACTCAGCACCCAGCACGCTGAGCACTGAGCACCAAGCACCCTGAGTAGTGAGCACCCAACGTACTGAGCACCGAGCACCCCGAGCACTGAGCACCCAGCACCCTGAGTACTGAGCACCGAGCACCCCGAGCACTGAGCACCCAGCAAACTGAGTACTGAGCTCCGAGCACCCCGAGCACTGAGCACCCAGCGCCCCGAGCACTGAGCACCCAGCACCCTGAGCATTGAGCACCCAGCACCCTGAGCACTGAGCACCGAGCACCCCGAGCACTGCGCACCCAGCACGCTGAGTACTGAGCACCCAGCACCCTGAGCACTGAGCACCCAGCACCCTGAGCACTGAGCACCCAGCACCCTGAGCACTGAGCACCCAGCACCCTGAGTAGTGAGCACCCAACGTACTGAGCACCGAGCACCCCGAGCACTGAGCACCCAGCACCCTGAGTACTCAGCACCCAGCACCCCGAGCACTGAGCACCCAGCACCCTGAGTACTGAGCTCCGAGCACCCCGAGCACTGAGCACCCAGCGCCACGAGCACAGAGCACCCAGAAACCTGAGCACTGAGCACCCAGCACCCTGAGCACTGAGCACCCAGCACCCCGAGCACTGAGCACCCAGCACCCCGAGCACTGAGCACCTAGCACCCTGAGTAATGAGCACCCAGCACCCTGAGTACTGAGCACCCAGCACCCTGAGCACTGAGCACCCAGCACCCTGAGTACTGAGCACCCAACACCCCAAGCACTGAGCACCCTGAGTACTGAGCACCCAGCACCCCAAGCACTGAGCACCCTGAGTACTGAGCACCCAACACCCTGAGTACTGCGCACCCAGCACCCCAAGCACTGAGCACCCTGAGTACTGAGCACCCAGTACCCTGAGCACTGAACACACAGCACCCTGAGTACTGAGCACCCCGAGCACTGAGCACCCAGCATACTGAGTACTGAGCACCCAGCACCCTGAGTACTGAGCACCCAGCACCCTGAGCACTGAGCACCCAGCACCCTGAGTACTGAGCATCAAGCACCCCGAGCACTGAGCACCCAGCACCCTGAGTACTGAGCACTGAGCACCGAGCACCCTGAGCACTGAGCACCCAGCACCCTGTGTACTGAGCACTGAGTACCCAGCACCCCGAGCACTGAGCACCCAGCATCCTGAGCACTGAGCACCCTAAGTACTGAGCACCCAGCACCCTGAGCAATGAGCACCCAGCACCCCGAGCACTGAGCACCCAGCACCCAGAGCACTGAGCACTGAGCACCCTGAGTACTGAGCACCCAGCACCCCGAGCACTGAGCACTGAGCACCCTGAGCACTGAGCACCCAGCACCCTGAGTACGAAGCACCCAGCACCCTGGGTACTAAGCACCCAGCACCCTGAGTACTGAGCACCCAGCACCCTGAGTACTGAGCACCCAGTACCCTGAGTACTGAGCACCCAGCGTACTGAGCACCGAGCACCCCGAGCACTGAGCACCCAGCACCCTGAGTACTGAGCACCCAGCACCCTGAGCACTGAGCACCCAGCACCCTGAGTACTGAGCACAGAGCACCCTGAGTACTGAGCACCCAGCACCCTGAGTACTGAGCACCCAGCACCCTGAGTACTGAGCACCCAGCGTACTGAGCACCGAGCACCCAGCACCCTGAGTACTGAGCACCCAGCACCCTGAGCACTGAGCACCCAGCACCCTGATTACTGAGCACTGAGCACCCAGCACCCTGAGCACCGAGCACCCTGAGTACTGAGCACCCAGCACCCTGAGCACTGAGCAACCAGCACCCTGAGCACTGAGCACCCAGCACCCTGAGCACTGAGCACCCAGCACCCTGAGGACTGAGCACCGAGCACCCCGAGTACTGAGCACCAAGCACCCTGAGCACTGAGCACCCTTAGTACTGAGCACTGAGCACCCTGAGTACTGAGCACTGAGCACCCTGAGTACTGAGCACCCAGCACCCTGAGAACTGAGCACCCAGCACCCTGAGCAATGTTCACCCTGAGTACTGAGCACCCAGCACCTTGAGCACTGAGCACAGAGCACCCCGAGCACTGAGCACCCAGCACCCGGAGTACTGAGCACCCAGCACCCTGAGTACTAAGCACCGAGCACCCTGAGTACTGAGTACCCAGCACCCTGAGCACTGAACACACAGCACCCTGAGTACTGAGCACCCCGAGCACTGAGCACCCAGCACCCTGAGTACTGAGCACTGAGCACCCAGCACCCCGAGCACTGAGCACCCAGCACCCCGAGCACTGAGCACCCAGCACCCCGAGCACTGAGCACCCAGCACCCTGAGAACTGAGCACCCAGCACCCTGAGTACTGAGCACCCAGCACCCTGAGTACTGAGCACCCAGCACCCTGAGCACTGAGCACCCAGCACCCTGAGCACTGAGCACCCAGAACCCTGAGTACTGAGCACCCAGCACCCCGAGTACTAAGCACCGAGCACCCTGAGCACTGAGCACCCAGCACCCTGAGCACTGAGCACCCAGCACCCTGAGTACTGAGCACCCCGCACCCCGAGCACTGAGCACCCAGCACCCTGAGTACTGAGCACCCAGCACCCTGAGCACTGAGCACCGAGCACCCTGAGCAATGAGCACCCAGCACCCTGAGCACTGAGCACCCAGCACCCTGAGCACTGAGCACCCAGCACCCTGAGCACTGAGCACCCAGCACCCTGAGTACTGAGCACTGAGCACCCAGCACCCCGAGCACTGAGCCCCAGCACCCTGAGTACTGAGCACTGAGCACCCAGCACCCCAAGCACTGAGCACCCAGCACCCTGAGCACTGAGCACCCAGCACCCGAGTACTGAGCACCCAGCATCCTGAGTACTGAGCACCCAGCTCCCTGAGTAATGAGCACCCAGCACCCCGAGAACTGAGCACCCAGCACCCTGAGTACTGAGCACCCAGCACCCTGAGCACTGAGCAACCAGCACCCTGAGCACTGAGCACCCAGAACCCTGAGTTCTGAGCACCCAGCACGGTGAGTACTAAGCACCGTGCACCCTGAGCACTGAGCACCCAGCACCCTGAGCACTGAGCACCCAGCACCCTTAGTACTGAGCACCCAGCACCCCGAGCACTAAGCACCCAGCACCCTGAGTACTGAGCACCCAGCACCCTGAGCACTGAGCACCGAGAACCCTGAGCACTGAGCACCCAGCACCCTGAGGACTGAGCACCCAGCACCCCGAGCACTGAGCACCCAGCACCCTGAGCACTGAGCACCCTGAGTACTGAGCACTGAGCACCCTGAGTACTGAGCACTGAGCACCCTGAGTACTGAGCACCCAGCACCCTGAGTACTGAGCACCCAGCACCCCGAGCACTGAGTACCCAGCACCCTGAGCACTGAGCACCCAGCACCCTGAGCACTGAGCACCCAGCACCCTGAGCACTGAGCACCCAGCACCCTGAGCACTGAGCACCCAGCACCCTGAGTACTGAGCACTGTGCACCCAGCACCAAGAGCACTGAGCACCCAGCACCCTGAGTACTGAGCACTGAGCACCCAGCACCCCGAGTACTGAGCACCCAGCACTCTGAGCACTGAGCACCCAGCACCCGAGTACTGATCACCCAGCACCCTGAGTACTGAGCACCCAGCACCCTGAGTACTGAGCACCCAGCACCCCGAGTACTGAGCACCCAGCACCCTGAGCACTGAGCACCCAGCAACCTGAGCACTGAGCACCCAGCACCCCGAGCACTGCGCACCCAGCACCCTGAGTACTGAGCACCCAGCACCCTGAGCACTGAGCACCCAGCACCCTGAGCACTCAGCACCCAGCACCCTGAGCACTGAGCACCCAGCACCCTGAGTAGTGAGCACCCAACGTACTGAGCACCGAGCACCCCGAGCACTGAGCACCCAGCACCCTGAGTACTGAGCACCGAGCACCCCCAGCACTGAGCACCCAGAACACTGAGTACTGAGCTCCGAGCACCCCGAGCACTGAGCACCCAGCGCCCCGAGCACTGAGCACCCAGCACCCTGAGCACTGAGCACCCATCACCCTGAGCATTGAGCACCCAGCACACCGAGCACTGCGAACCCAGCACCCTGAGTACTGAGCACCCAGCACCCTGAGCACTGAGCACCCAGCACCCTGAGCACTGAGCACCCAGCACCCTGAGCACTGAGCACCCAGCACCCTGAGTAGTGAGCACCCAACGTACTGAGCACCGAGCACCCCGAGCACTGAGCACCCAGCACCCTGAGTACTCAGCACCCAGCACCCCGAGCACTGAGCACCCAGCACCCTGAGTACTGAGCTCCGAGCACCCCGAGCACTGAGCACCCAGCGCCCCGAGCACTGAGCACCCAGCACCCTGAGTACTGAGCACCCAGCACCCTGAGCACTGAGCAACCAGCACCCTGAGCACTGAGCACCCAGCACCCTGAGCACTGAGCACCCAGCACCCTGAGTACTGAGCTCCGAGCACCCCGAGCACTGATCACCCAGCGCCCCGAGCACTGAGCACCCAGCACCCTGAGTACTGAGCACCCAGCACCCTGAGTACTGAGCACCCAGCACGCCGAGCACTGAGTACCCAGCACCCTGAGCACTGAGCACCCAGCACCCTGAGCACTGAGCACCCAGCACCCTTAGCACTGAGCACCCAGCACCCTGAGCACTGAGCACCCAGCACCCTGAGTACTGAGCACTGTGCACCCAGCACCAAGAGCACTGAGCACCCAGCACTCTGAGTACTGAGCACTGAGCACCCAGCACCCCGAGCACTGCGCACCCAGCACCCTGAGTACTGAGCACCCAGCACCCTGAGCACTGAGCACCCAGCACCCTGAGCACTGAGCACCCAGCACCCTGAGCACTGAGCACCCAGCACCCTGAGTAGTGAGCACCCAACGTACTGAGCACCGAGCACCCCGAGCACTGAGCACCCAGCACCCTGAGTACTCAGCACCCAGCACCCCGAGCACTGAGCACCCAGCACCCTGAGTACTGAGCTCCGAGCACCCCGAGCACTGAGCACCCAGCGCCCCGAGCACTGAGCACCCAGCACCCTGAGTACTGAGCACCCATCACCCTGAGCACTGAGCAACCAGCACCCTGAGCACTGAGCACCCAGCACCCTGAGCACTGAGCACCCAGCACCCTGAGTACTGAGCTCCGAGCACCCCGAGCACTGAGCACCCAGCGCCCCGAGCACTGAGCACCCAGCACCCTGAGTACTGAGCACCCAGCACCCTGAGCACTGAGCAACCAGCACCCTGAGTACTGAGCACCCAGCACCCTGAGTACTGAGCACCCAGCACCCCGAGCACTGAGTACCCAGCACCCTGAGCACTGAGCACCCAGCACCCTGAGCACTGAGCACCCAGCACCCTGAGCACTGAGCACCCAGCACCCTGAGCACTGAGCACCCAGCACCCTGAGTACTGAGCACTGTGCACCCAGCACCAAGAGCACTGAGCACCCAGCACCCTGAGTACTGAGCACTGAGCACCCAGCACCCCGAGCACTGAGCACCCAGCACTCTGAGCACTGAGCACCCAGCACCCGAGTACTGATCACCCAGCACCCTGAGTACTGAGCACCCAGCACCCTGAGTACTGAGCACCCAGCACCCCGAGTACTGAGCACCCAGCACCCTGAGCACTGAGCACCCAGCACCCTGAGCACTGAGCACCCAGCACCCCGAGCACTGCGCACCCAGCACCCTGAGTACTGAGCACCCAGCACCTAGAGCACTGAGCACCCAGCACCCTGAGCACTCAGCACCCAGCACCCTGAGCACTGAGCACCCAGCACCCTGAGTAGTGAGCACCCAACGTACTGAGCACCGAGCACCCCGAGCACTGAGCACCCAGCACCCTGAGTACTGAGCACCGAGCACCCCCAGCACTGAGCACCCAGAACACTGAGTACTGAGCTCCGAGCACCCCGAGCACTGAGCACCCAGCGCCCCGAGCACTGAGCACCCAGCACCCTGAGCACTGAGCACCCATCACCCTGAGCATTGAGCACCCAGCACACCGAGCACTGCGAACCCAGCACCCTGAGTACTGAGCACCCAGCACCCTGAGCACTGAGCACCCAGGACCCTGAGCACTGAGCACCCAGCACCCTGAGCACTGAGCACCCAGCACCCTGAGTAGTGAGCACCCAACGTACTGAGCACCGAGCACCCCGAGCACTGAGCACCCAGCACCCTGAGTACTCAGCACCCAGCACCCCGAGCACTGAGCACCCAGCACCCTGAGTACTGAGCTCCGAGCACCCCGAGCACTGAGCACCCAGCGCCCCGAGCACTGAGCACCCAGCACCCTGAGTACTGAGCACCCAGCACCCTGAGCACTGAGCAACCAGCACCCTGAGCACTGAGCACCCAGCACCCCTGAGCACTGAGCACCCAGCACCCTGAGTACTGAGCTCCGAGCACCCCGAGCACTGAGCACCCAGCGCCCCGAGCACTGAGCACCCAGCACCCTGAGTACTGAGCACCCAGCACCCTGAGCACTGAGCAACCAGCACCCTGAGTACTGAGCACCCAGCACCCTGAGTACTGAGCACCCAGCACGCCGAGCACTGAGTACCCAGCACCCTGAGCACTGAGCACCCAGCACCCTGAGCACTGAGCACCCAGCACCCTTAGCACTGAGCACCCAGCACCCTGAGCACTGAGCACCCAGCACCCTGAGTACTGAGCACTGTGCACCCAGCACCAAGAGCACTGAGCACCCAGCACCCTGAGTACTGAGCACTGAGCACCCAGCACACCGAGCACTGAGCACCCAGCACTCTGAGCACTGAGCACCCAGCACCCGAGCACTGATCACCCAGCACCCTGAGTACTGAGCACCCAGCACCCTGAGTACTGAGCACCCAGCACCCCGAGTACTGAGCACCCAGCACCCTGAGCACTGAGCACCCAGCACCCTGAGCACTGAGCACCCAGCACCCCGAGCACTGCGCACCCAGCACCCTGAGTACTGAGCACCCAGCACCCTGAGCACTGAGCACCCAGCACCCTGAGCACTGAGCACCCAGCACCCTGAGCACTGAGCACCCAGCACCCTGAGTAGTGAGCACCCAACGTACTGAGCACCGAGCACCCCGAGCACTGAGCACCCAGCACCCTGAGTACTCAGCACCCAGCACCCCGAGCACTGAGCACCCAGCACCCTGAGTACTGAGCTCCGAGCACCCCGAGCACTGAGCACCCAGCGCCCCGAGCACTGAGCACCCAGCACCCTGAGTACTGAGCACCCATCACCCTGAGCACTGAGCAACCAGCACCCTGAGCACTGAGCACCCAGCACCCTGAGCACTGAGCACCCAGCACCCTGAG